>NC_064224.1:4212102-4512102 GCF_023101765.2 Spodoptera frugiperda
GGCGAGGCGAGAGGGAGTGTCAGACTCTTATTGACTAAAAACCACCCCGTTCCTACTCCTGCTTTTCGAACCGGAGCCCCGGTAAACCCGCTAGGTAGTCCGCAGCTCCGGATCAGGCATCAGCTCTACTGGGCCCCATCTGTGGTGGTAGAAGGACCTTACATAGTTGTTGCATTTGTTTAAATTAATCAGGTTGTTTAATTGAATTGTCCATCAGTCTGTCTGTCAGTGAAGCTAGGTGTGTCTCGACTGAGTGCTTTGTTTCGGGCTTCGAAAACGTTTACCGAAACGTAGTCTCGATTGATTGGTGATCGTGAGCGACATGCATATAGAAAAGAGTAGATCAATTTATTTAGCGTTACAAAATTTTCTTCCGGAAGAAAACTTTCTGTACGTTATTATTTTAAGTTTTGTATATTTGGTTATGCGAAAAGCGACCAACATGCGGGCGGAGCCGCGGACAACAGCCAGTTTTTTTATATTTTATTTTATTGAAAAGTCGAAATATTTTTTTTTACCGGAACTGTCCAATTATTATTTTGACACAATCTATTTTAGGAAAACTAGTTTCAGGTCTTACGTCTGTAATCATTATAAATATGAGCCTGTTAGTACGACTTCAGATCATAATTGTGGTGTTGCACAATGTATCTGTTAGTGTTACTCGTGGTCCTTGGCGTAGTGTATGCATATTGCTGGTGGAAGCCGCGGTCACCGCCCACATACCCAGGCCAGCTACCGATCATTGGACATAGCCACATTTTGTTTAAGCACCGGAATGGTAAGTTATTAACTATCCCGATTAGCCTTTATTTTAATTTTTTTTTTTTCGTTTGCTGAATCGAATGGGTCATTGTTTAAATTAGTTGAAAGCGTAGTTTTATGTACACATAACTGCAATTTACCAAATTTCATAAAAATCCGTTCAATTCTTTCAGCGTGATTGACAGAAAAAACTTCCAAACATTCAATCAAACCAATTTTCACATTTATAATTTTAGCGTGATTTTATTTTCAGATATCTGGGTATATTTTAGTAAAGTTGTTGAATACATATCGGAAAATGGAGGATTTTTTCAATTTAGGGTCCTCAATTTATGGTAAGATCCTATCTTTGTGTGTGATGTACTTTTAAGGAGTAGATTAGAGTTGTGATATATCACTAATTTTCATGTAATTTTTTTATGGAGGTTTCTTTAATTTTTTTTTTATTATACTTTTGTGGGACAAAGTAAATTTTAGGGTGTAATTATGAGTGAGCAGGTCCTCATATGAACTGTTTTTATGGTAAGACATACTAAATTCGTCACTCGTTGTACTAAAGACGTCGTCATGTCTGCGCACGCTGCTCATGATGAAGAATGTGTCTGTGACTAGAAAACAGTAGAGCTTTTCTCCATTAATTTGCGTGTGTAAATCGTGAGTTTCAGTTAATGATACTGATTATTTCATTCCAGTTGTGGACGACCCAGAATCTGTTGGCATCATAGCAAACGCGTGTTTGGACAAACCATATTTTTACAGCTTTTTGTATGATGGACTAGGAAATGGATTGATAACGTTAAATGGTACTGACATGTTTATTTATATTGCTTTCAAAATCCATACACGTGTGCTCGTTTGACTACTATTTCATAAAAAAAATATATGTTTCAGGGGAAATGTGGAAGATACACCATAAGTTATTAAATTCAGCGTTCAGTCAGCATGTGCTGAATACGTACCTTAATGAAATGGACGCACAAGCACAAAATCTTGTCTCACAATTGACAACAGTGGCGGAGAAGGGACCTGTTAATATCACAGAGTTTTTGATTCAATACGTTCTAAGAACAATTTGCCGTAAGTTTATGAAACTTAAATACTTAGAAGAAAAAATAATAATAACAGCATGATTAAAATGCATTTTTCTTTTGGCTCTGTATACTACTTATAGGTTTAGCTGCATGATTACACATCAGTTTCCCAGCCAGAAGCCTAACTATCATAATATAAATCTCATCAGGAATTCCGTTGCTTTTCCACCACAGATGTGCTATGTAGCTATACTCAAGAGGATGTAATAGCTAAGTTGTGGAACTATGTGACCGTTTCTGATATTAACCTATATAGCTGCGCAAGTTAGATGTGCTATGAAGATGTATCGCCGCAAAGTAGCTGCATGAGGAAGATGCGCAGCTCGAGTATGCGATGAATCGATATATTATGAAAACATATAGCAATATTCATAGCACGGACCATTACATAGTACTTTCCATGTAAAAGCATATCTATAACGTAGCATAGCTCAATTTGGAAAAGTACATTTAGCTTATGCGCCTCTATACGCCCATAGTCAAGAAGGCAATATTCAAATAATGCGTCATGTTAAACAATCCGATTTCTGTTTGTAGGTACGTCATTGCGGCTGGAAGCTAAAGATCAAGATTTGATTGATAATGAATATGCGAAAGCGATAGAAGAAATAGAAACTATTTTAGTTCGTCGCCTTTTAAATCCAATATTACATTTTTCATTTTTATTCGATAGGACAGCAATGTATAAAAGACAATTGAAACTAAGTCAAAATAACAAGAAGCTATTGGATCCTGTAAGTATGACAATATCCTTCTCATTAGCTTTGCTGTAAAACTAGGTGATAAAATATGAGGAAAGGACTGAGCACAGGCTGGCTTATAAATTTGTGAAAGTGGTAGTAGAAAAAATTAGAACAACACACAACCAAAAACTCCCAGAGAGGAGGAAGGAGAAGCAACGAAGAAAAAACGTGACTTATTCAACAAATCACAGCGCGTTATTGCCTACCTACTTATTATTTTACGAGAGACTTCGGCGCCTAACGGAATGAGTACCAGGGCTGGTCTGTGGTCCTTCGGTGAATGAATTACATATTGCCATGAACTAATACTTTTTAATACCTTTCAGATAATTCAAAAACGAAAATCTGACTTAATTGCAACCAAACGTACAGTTAATGATAATGATGATTCGGTACCAGGTAAGACGATATCAAATTGGAATAATCGTTAAAGGAGGATGTCAAAGTTTCTATTTAATCTGGTCCCACTTCCAAAAGCTATGTGTGTTACATCATTGGATAGGTAATTTTGAGCTGATAGTAACTTTTGTTCAGCTCATTACATGTACATTTTGACTTCAGGTAAATTCAAACCTGCACTAGACCTGTTGCTGAATTTACCTGACGAAAAATACGTCCTCTCCGACGAAGAAATCATGGCGCACCTGAATACTTTCGTGGCAGCTTCTTTCGACACAACTTCAGCAGTAATACAGAATGTGTTGTTAGTGCTTGGATCACATCCTGAGATACAGGAACGAGTTTATAATGAGTAAGTATTGCTGATCACCTTTGTCAAAATTATTCAATTATATTATTATTTTTGTGCTACCATACGTTATTTCAATTTCTGGAATGAATATTAAATATTGTATATTATTGCTAAAATTATGTTTTCTTGTTTGTATAATTATATACTTGTCATAAGACTCTCCCAAATGGTATTAAATTAAAAAAGACATCCAGTTTCCTTTAAGTTAGGTTACGTAACATTTTAATGTTAAACCAAACCTAACTTCCAGTTTTGACCTTTTCAATAATGTTACAGGATTCAAGATGTTCTCAAAAATAAAGACCGGTTGACTAAAGACGACATCACGAAGCTCGTATACTTGAATGCAGTAATTAAAGAAGTATTGAGAATGTATAATATAGTTCCTATGATCGCGCGAAAAATTGACACTGATATTGTTCTCCGTAAGTATTACTTTTCAATTACACTGATCGTCGGGTCGGTCTTTTGGATTTTTTTCTGAATACATTTCAGAGCGAGTACAGGAGAATAATTGTACTATTAATTTTTTCAAGTTTCTTGGATAGTCAGAACGTCAAGGTATAATATACCTTGCCGAAAATTGTCTGGTGTTGCGACGATTTCCTCCTCCTCGCGTCGTTATCCTCATTACTGAGGGTCGTGATTCCCTATTTGAGGGATGATCTTGGTCCGAACAGTTGCACCCCACTTATTTCTCTCCTTGGCCGAATGGAGGGCAACGTGTAAGTTGGTCTCCAAGGTTGTTCGGATCTGGTCAATCCACCTAGTTGGGCTACGTCCTCTTGGTCTCCTGCCGTCAACCTTTCCGGTGACCATAAGTTGCTCGAGGTTGTTTCCTTCTTTTCTGGCGATGTGACCAAAGAAATCAAGTACTCCTCGAAGGCAAATAGATGAGAGTTGGGTCTTTACTTTAAGTTCTTGTAGGATAGACGCATTTGTGCGGAAGGCCGTCCATGGGATCCGTAGCATTCGCCTCCAACACCACATTTCAAAGGCATCGATGCGGTTGCGGTCAGCTTTCTTCAATGTCCATGTTTCTGCCCCATAACTGAATATGGAGAATATCAAGGTCTTCACAAGTCGCATTTTCGTTTTGCGGGAAATGTTGCGAATCTCTCCTTATTCCCTGCAGCAGGGACATCCCGGTCTTAGCCATAGCTATTCATCTTCTAATTTCCTTTTCACACGAACCAGTGTTGTTAATGTTAGCTCCAAGGCACCCGAGCACCCGAAAAATGCAGCTTGTTACCGCGGTCCACCACCATGAATTTGGTTTTGCTATGGTTGATTCTGAGCCTCATTTCAAGACTGATTCGCTCCATTTTGTCCAGAATGTCGACCATTTCAGCTTCACTACTGGCTAGAAGGGTATTGGAGATCTTAGTGCCACCTATAGTTACTCCTAAATTCCAATCCTCACAAGCTCGTCTGATGATATACTCCCCGTATGCATTAAATAAAATGGGAGAGAGAATGCAGCCCTGCCTGACACCCTTGCCGAAGCTGAAAGGTTCCGATGTTGTTTTGTCAATCCTTACCACTCCCTGGTTTTTCAGATACAGTGTGTCAATAAGAGCCACCAAGTGCACAGGTACGCCCATCTCCTTCAACACTCTCCAGAGTTCCGACCAAACAACGCAGTCGAAAGCCTTGCTGTAGTCGATGAAACACAGTATGAGAGGCGTATTGAACTCGTATGATTTCTCTATCAGCTGGCGAATGTTGAGAATCTGTTCTCGAGTTCCTTTGCCCTTGACGAAACCGGCTTGCTCCTGCGGTATCTGCCAATCAAGGAAATAACGGATCCTATTGTTGATAATGTGTCGCAATACTTTGCTGGCATGAGATATTAAGGCCAGCGTTCTGTAATTGTCACATTTTGCAGTGGAACCTTTTTTATGTAGCGGGAGGATTATAGATTTCGTCCAGTCGGAAGGCCATTCCCGGTGCGCCAGACGTCGTCGCATATCCTGTGCAGAGCATCAATTCCAGCTGGGCCCATTGCCTTCAAGATCTCTCCATACATTGTATGATTTTCCTCCCTTAAAAAAAGAAACCTATAAAGAAGAGTGAGTGCTCTGCGTCTCCCTTCCTTTCCGTTGGGTATGACGTCACACTAGACTATGTCGAAGCGCGCCATCTTCCTTTCGTGTTGTAATTCTGTAATCACAATAAATAACATTACAAAAGTATTTTATTATGTAGACACCATAACAATTATTGTGTAATTTCAGCCAAATATACTTTACGAGCTGGAAGTTCGTGTATCATGTCGATATATGGCCTTCACCGACACTCCTCGTGGGGACCGGACGCGAAGCAGTTCAAACCGGAGCGATGGCTGAATCCCGCTACTTTACCTACTAACCCCAACGTATACGCAGCGTTTGGTATTGGCAAACGAATGTGCATCGGTATGTTCGATTGTCCATGTGAATCGCTTTTTTGTATATCGCTTTTAATGTGTGTATTTTTATATTACAACGACAAGGTTACAACTGGCATTTGTTACTACTTGGACGTCCACTACAGGGGCACCCTGTACACAAGAAACTCATTGACTAATATTATTGTAATGAACTATTCTTAGTATTTCTTAGCGTGTTGTAACCTAATATTAATACACCTTTTGTTTACAGGGAAACAGTACTCCATGATGTCCATGAAGACGTCGCTTGTGCATATTCTACGAAAGTTTCGTGTTTCTGCTGATATGAGTAATTTAAAGTGGGAATTTGAAATCACACTAAAAGTAAAAAACCCTTTTATTAACTTAACATTAAGGTCGTAAATTAATAAATAAAGGCTATTCTTACTGGGTGTTGTTTATTTTATTACCATATCCAAGCCCTGTCTTATAACTTCAGAGTTAGTTCCCGTCAGTTTAACTGTTGTTTAAACCTGTGTAATAAAACACCTTCTTTTCCAAATCACGAATTAATAAATTTCCTTCACGATTTATATTATTTAACTGCACAATATTTAATATCGGTATACTTAATAACTAGTCAATTGTACTCTTTCGCGTTTCAACAACGACTGACTTTACATTAAGATAATTTTAATCAAATGACATTTACCCACTCCACTCGGGAATGGCAGCAGCATTGATCACATTTCATAGGTTTTAAGTGTAAAATTACAATTACCTTTTCTTGCCATAAATATTGTAATAAAGAAAAAAATATTAACTGCAAATTAAATTTATTACTTTGGCAGTGTGTTAGTTTAATACATAAATTACAACAATTAAAAATATAAAGAGCTTATTTGAAGTGGTCTCAATTGGCTGCAATACAGTCCTTTAAACGTCGAGGCTAGTAGTTATCAGAAGAAGCACGCACTCGATTCATGGGAAAATTCTTACTGCCAAGGTATAGATTGTTTTAGGGACTCTAAATTTTAGCGTTTAGAGCAAGCTGTATCCTAAAACTGACCATAAATCATAATCCAGTGGATTAACAATGCATATCGAGCAAACTACTGGTTATATTTCAGATTCATTAACAGTATACCCGCAGAAGTAAAAAAATGTATCACACCTAAAAATATAAAATGTGAACTTAAGGAACCTAAGTACTATTTAACAAAACTATTGTACCTTCCTCAACCTCATATTGTAATATTTAAGGCAGATTCCATAGCACGGCCTAAACCTTAGTTTTTTTGGTTGTTATTTATTGTATATTGTTTTGTGTAAATAATAAATTGAAAAAATTAAGATCGGGACTAGACGATGGCCAGTCTTCAGCTCTGATGAAGTCCGAAACGTTCCCTTCCAACCAAGACTGCGTGGACCGAGCTTTATGACCCGGCGCCGAGTCTTGCTGGAAGGACCATACTTGGTTATTGAACATGGTGATGTTAAGAGGCTTAACTACATTCTCAAGAATGGTATCTTGATACACTTATGTGCTAACGTTTTGATACTTTTTTCACAAAAATAAGGCTCAGTCACTCCTTCATAGCTAACACCCCACCAAACCATCACTGAAGTCGGATAATGTCCACGTTGCACTCTGTCGATTAATTGGGAAGCTTCCTTAGAGCTTTGAGCATAAATACGGTCATTTTGATTGTTAAAATGTTGCTCAATTGCAAAAATTTTCTCATCCGTAAAAAATTGCTACTACATTATTAAAAGGTGGTCGGATCGCACACTGCGATTAATGCAATTATTTTATAAGATGAGTTTAATCCCAGATTTGCGTGGTAATTGTTGACAAATGTTCTTAACTGCTAACATCAAAAGGATTTGTTTGTTTGATATCACTATTATCCCTATAATTCCAACTGAATGCAGCTTTGCGGGGATTCAAACCAACAATTTCTATGCTTGATATGCGATGTCCTTTAACAAGGTTCAAGGGTAGCGCTTTGACGTTTGCTGGAGTGAATTTGAAATCTTGTTTTTACATGCCCTTCTCCAGGCTGCCTGACTTGCAGAATCACCCCTTTCGAGCTATTCGGCTCAAAATAAGTTTTTACTAAATGTTTTTGATTGAGTTTTAAACTAATAATCAATGAAATATGTTTTAATATTTCAGTTTCTAGGTACGTAGTGACCTACGTACCAAGCCGCTAGTAGGTAACAAAATTTCCTAAAAATAAAGACGATTAAACAATTCACATAACAATAACAACTGGATTGTTTACAACTTTAAAATATATGATAATATATATAAAAATTAATCGCCGAATATAAATATTTTTTTGCGTTTATTACATAGGCAGTAAGACAATGATTGAGAAAATTATTATGTTAATTACATAGGTAGTAAGACAATTATCGTGAAAATATTTGAGATTCATCCAATTGTTCTAGTAATCTGATATATATACTTTTAAGTCTTCGGATTATTATTATGTATTTGACTTATTGTTTACAAAATAAGCACATCACTGACTCAACATATTTTGCGCCAGCTATGTACATGGTTGTAAAACTAAACAAAATGTTTGCCATTGTACTTACTTAAAAGTAGGCATAAAATTGTCTCGAATAACTTTTGTTGTCCCAAATGATATCATTTGAAAACAATTATTGTATTGCTGGATATAAGTCAAAAATGATAAGATTCTGGGCCAATTCCAGAACGAATTGGCCCAGAATCTTGGTTTCTACCAATGAATGTAGTGGCTCTGGTGGCGGTACCAATGGCGTCAATTTGACTTGGCCGCTGGCGCAACACAATCCAGAGGCTTCATTTTTGAATTTCAATCCCAATGTGGACACACAATGTTCATTAGTCCAATAGCAACAATTTGCTCAGAACTGTAATCAATTGCCACATTTTAACTGAATGCAGCTTTGCGGGGATTAAACACAACATTTCTATCTTGATATCGATTCAGTTCAAGTTCATTTAGCGCTTCGCGTTGCTCATAAGTTTGATTTGCTCTTATATTTCTTTGACTTGCCGTATTTCGAGCTTTCGGCCTAAGCTTGTACGTCTGGTTGGTGGCATTGTTCAACACGAAAATCCAACTGAAAATAAAGAGCTCTCAGACATTTTCTGTATAACCATGTATACCAAATTGTAGTATTGTGTAGTCATCAAAAGTTACTAAAAATCAATATGAAGCTGTGAACTTACCGTAATTAATAAATAAAAATCTTCTTAGTCTTTAAAACTCGAAAAAATATTAAGAAAATATGTCAGAAATATTGAAAAATATACATTTCTATGTGTCTGTTTAATGCGCTTTTCAACCTATACAATAGATTAAAAAAAATACATGTTTGACATGTACAAATGAAAATTAATTGTAAATGATTCATTCTTTTATATATTCATCTTTGTTTGAACAACCTGTCTTTGTTTTATATACAGCGTGTAACAAAATACCCATATACATCAAGAAGCACTGAAAAATACAGGTTGAATAGAATCTCTACACAAAGTTTCAGCTCAAAATACGTTTAAAAAAATGGTACCAAATACTTGGTGTCGCATGGTTCTTGATTTTATAAATCATACAAATTTGTCACAACACTACAGGGGTCACTGAAACGAAAAGTCGCGGGTAAAATAAATAGAAAAATTCATAACTTTGTTCCATGAAAACATGAGTTTAAAAAGCCCTTCCCATATCGTTTGTTATGTTATCTAGAATCCGTGCACTTGATATGTATACCCCCTTTTTGTTACACCGTGTATATAGATCTAAAGATTTAAGATCTATTTTAGGAAAACTAGTTTCACTTCTTACGTCTGTAATCATTATAAATATGAGCCTGTTAGTACCTACGACTTCAGATCATAATTGTGGTGTTGCACAATGTATCTGTTAGTGTCACTCGTTCTGCTTGGCGTAGTGTATGCATATTGCTGGTGGAAGCCGCGGTCACCGCCTATATTCCCTGGCCAGCTACCGCTCATTGGACATGGCCACATTTTGTTTAAGCACCGGAATGGTAACTTATATTATTATTTTTTTACATTTAATGGGTCGACGTTTGGCCGCAATCTCACCTGATGGTAAGTGATAATGCGGCCTACGATGGAGCACGTCTGCCCATAAGCAACCTATTCACTCGGGCTTTGAAGACACCCAGGTTATACCCATCAGGAAACCCAGACTCTGGCATGGAGTTCCACTCCCTAGCAGTTCGCACTAGGAAGCTTGAAGCGAAGCGCTTCGTGGAATATCTACCAAGAAACGGTGACGCCTCGCCGATTGTCTTGCGGTTCGGTGATGGAAAGGACTAGGGGGAATCAATTTGGGCAATTCCCCCGCACACTCTCCGAAATGTATCCGGTAAAAAACGGAAAGGCTTGTAACATTGCGCCTGTGTTCAAGGCTTTGAAGCCGGGCCTCCACAAGCACATCATCATTGATGAGCTTCTTGGCACGCCTTTCGATGTGTTCTAGCGCATCGAGCTGGTATTTAGCCGAGCCGTCCCAAAGGTGAGAACAGTACTCCATAGACGACCGAACTTGCGCTTGGTACAGGCTCAACAGTTGTTTCGGTGTGAAGTACCGTCTCACCCTCGATACCCAACTTCCTACCAGCCAGATGCACCTTCGACTGTATATAAGAGCCGAAGTTTAGCGTTGGCGATAGAGTTACGCCCAGAAGCTCAAGGTGATCCGATATTGGAACGGATACTTTTCGGAAACTATCCCGGTTAGGCTTAATTTTATTTTAAATTATTTTCGTTTGCTGATTCTAATGTGTCATTGATCAAATTAGTTGAAAGCGTAGTTTATATAACACATAACTACAATTTAACAAATTTCATCAAAATCCGTTCAGTAGTTTCAGCATAATTGATAGAAAAGCGTCCAAACATTCAATCAAACCAATTTTCATATTTATAATGTAAGTGTGATTTTAATTTCAGACATCTGGGGTTATTTGGAAAGTGTTGGTGACTACGTATTGGAACATGGCGGTATTTTTCAATTTAGGGTGGGTCCTCATATAATGTATGGTAAGTAATAAACTTGATGGCAAAGCTTTGTGTGATGTATTCTTAAGGAGTAGATTAGTGTTGTTACATGGATTAATAGATTTTTATATCACAAATTTTTCATGTATTTTTTTTTATCATCCATTTTATTTTCACAAACGAGTTTCTTAATTATTTTTTTTGTTATAACTATCGTGAGACATGGTAAATTAACTAATAATCACGTTCTAACTAGGAGGCTGCGCACCTTATTCATGATGAAGACTATGTCTGTGACTAGAAAATAGTAGAACTTTTCTCTATTAATTTGCGTGTGTAAACCGTAATTTTTAGTTAATGATACTGATTATTTCATTCCAGTTGTGGACGACCCAGAATCTGTTGGCATCATAGCAAACACGTGTTTGGACAAACCGTATTTTTATAATTTTATGGATGATTTACTAGGAAATGGATTGATAACGTTAAATGGTAACGGACATTTTTTTTATGGAACAAGCCGGTAAGCGATCAGACGTATCACCTGATGGTAAGCAATCGCTGCCGCCCATGGACACTTGAAACACCAGAGGCGTTATAAGTGCGTTGCCGGAACTTTGGGTGTTAGGAATTTAAGGGTTGTTAGGGAATCGGGGATTGGAAAGATTGAGAAGATTGGGAAGAGGGGAATCGGGCCTCCGGTAACCTTACTCACACAAGTACCGTAGTATCACTCTGGTCGAGCCGGCCCATTCGTGCCGACTCCGACACTTAAAGTATAAATTTATTTTTAGTAAATATAATTTTAAATTTATTCTGCTTTTAAAATCCGTACATGTAATAATATATCTGTGTTCGTAAAACAATCATATTAAACCGTCAAGGAAAGAGCGTATTCCTTATTTTTTAATAAGAAAAGGCCAGCAACGCGCCTGTGACCGCTTTGGTGTTACGGGTGCCCATTGGCGGCGCTGATCGTTTACTATCAGGTGACAAGTCTGTTCGTTTGCCATTAGTAGGAGGCAATATGAAATATCATAAAAAATATATTGTTTCAGGAGAAATGTGGAAGATACACCATAAATTATTAAATCCAGCGTTCAGTCAGCATGTGCTGAATACGTACCTAAATGAAATGGACGCACAAGCTCAAAATCTTGTCTCACAATTGACAACAGTGGCGAAGAAGGGACCTGTTAATATCACAGAGTTTTTAGGTCAATTCGTGCTTAGAACAGTTTGCCGTAAGTTTATGAAACTGAAATACTAATTAAAATCCATTTTTATTTTGCTTCTCTATCTAATATATAAAATTCTCGTGTCACAGTTTTCATTCCCATACTCCTCTGAAACAGCTTGACCGATTTTGATGAAATTTTTTGTACTTATCCGGTATCTATGAGAATGGCTAACATCTATTTTTCATCCCCCTAAATGTTAGGGGTAGTACAAACCTAATTTTTTAAATTTTCCGCGGACGAAGTCGCGGGCAGAAGCTAGTACTACTATATAAGATTACTACTACACTCATCTATAACACATATACATAGCACGCATATTTAATCTCTGGTGGAATAGCACCCTTAGGTTTGCGCTTCCATACGCCCATAGTAAAGATAGTCCAGTCATTTGGTACATAAAAAGGGGGCTACCTGGAAAGTTTTCTGGGACTTTTGAAAATTGGTGAAATTATAGATTTGGGTATACTCTTTTTAAATTTCAACAACCGCCGCTCGTGCCGCCATATTGAAAAAATGGCGCCTAAAAACGGTTTTTTGCGAATATCTCCGTTCTGACGCATTTTACGAAAAAAATTAAAGCGGCGGTTGTACGAGGTGGCAAAGTTGAAATTCAAAAAGAGCATACCCAAATCTATAATTTCACCAATTTTCAAAACTCCCGGAAAACTTTCCAGGTAAAACTACCAAATGACTGGAATAAGAAGGCAATATTCAAATAATGCGTCATGTTAAACAATCCGGTTTCTGTTCGTAGGTACGTCATTGCGGCTGGAAGTTAAAGATCAAGATATGATTGATAATGAGTATGCGAAAGCGATTGAAGAAATAGAAGCCATTATAATTCGTCGCGTTTTAAATCCAATATTACATTTTCCATTTTTATTCAAATTGACAGCAATGTATAAAAGACAAATAAAACTAAGTCACAATAACAAGAAACTAATGGATCCTGTAAGTATGAAAATATCCTTCTCATTAGCTTTGCTGTAAAACTAGCCGACAAAATATGAGGAAAGGACTGAGCACAGGTTGGCGTATAAATTTGTGAAAGTGGTAGTAGAAAAAATTAGAACAACACACAACCAAAGACTCCCAGAGAGGAGGAAGGAGAGACAACGAAGAAGAAACGTGACTTATTCAGCAAATCACAGCGCGTTATTGTCTACCTACTTATTATTTTACGAGTGACTTGGCAACTGAGAGAATGAGTACCAGTATGAGTATCCTCGGTGTGACTTGTCCTTCGGTGAATGAATTACATATTGCCATGAACTAATACTTTTTAATACCTTTCAGATAATTCATAAACGAAAATCTGACTTAATTGCAACCAAACGTACAGTTAATGATAATGATGATTCGGTACCAGGTAAGACGATATCAAATTGGAATAATCAATCATTTTCATACGAGACCATTAAGTTAAATTTATAGTTCTTTAGTTAGTTTAATGGTGACATTCAATTGTATGAAGGATACTAGATGGTGCCTACTTACTTGCGGTTCTCGAAGGTCTCGCTGCTCTCAAGGGTGATTGTAGACCATATTGCAGGTAATACTAGAGATGATACTACTAGGGAAGGATGATAAACTTTTAAACCTAAGAGGTTACCGGTGGGGCTCCGGTTCAAAGCAGGAGTAAAAACGGAATGGTTTTTGGACGATTCTCACTTACACAATGAAACACAACGCAAACGTTGTTTCGCAGCGGTTATCTGTGCAGCTGTGGTATCACTCTGGTAGAGTCGGCCCATTCGTACCAAAGCATAATTCTTCCACACTATACACGCACACATTTATTTTTGAAAAAGATAACTGTAAATGAAATGAACATTTTGGCTTCAGGTAAATTCAAACCTGCACTGGATCTATTGCTGCATTTATCTGATGAACAATACGTCCTCTCCGACGATGACATCAGGGCGCATCTGAATACTTTCGTGGCAGCTTCTTATGATACAACTTCAGCAGCACTACAAACTATCTTGTTAGTGCTCGGATCATATCCTGAGATACAGGAACGAATATATAATGAGTGAGTATTGCTGATCACCTTTGTCAAAATTATTCAATTATTATTTTTGTGCTACCACACGTTATTTCAATTTCTGGAATAAATATAATATATTTTATTTTATTGTCAAAATTATGTTTTCCTTTAAGTTCGGTTACGTAATATTTTAATGTTAAACCAAAACTAACTTCCAGTTTTGACCTTTTCAATAATGTTACAGGATTCAAGATGTTCTCAAAAATAGAGACCGGTTGACTAAACACGACATCACGAAGCTCGTATACTTGGATGCAGTAATTAAAGAAGTATTGAGAATGTATAATATAGTTCCTCTTATCGCGCGAAAAATTGACACTGATATTGTTCTCCGTAAGTATTATTATTATCTCTTCATTTTTCTATTACACTGATTGTCGGGTCGGTCTTTTGGATTTTTTACTGAATACATTTCAGAGCGAGTACAGGACAATAGTTGCACTATTTATTCTCTCAAGTTTCTTCAATATAATTCCAATTCCAATAAATTTAAATTCTGTAATGACGTAGTAGTTTTTCATTATGTACACACATAACCACATAACCATTATTGTGTTATTTCAGCCAAATATACTTTACGAGCTGGAAGTTCGTGTATCATGTCGATATATGGCCTTCACCGACACTCCTCGTGGGGACCGGACGCGAAGCAGTTCAAACCGGAGCGATGGCTGAATCCCGCTACTTTACCTACTAACCCCAACGTATACGCAGCGTTTGGTATTGGCAAACGAATGTGCATCGGTATGTTCGATTGTCCATGTGAATCGCTTTTAAGGGTTCCGTAGCCAAATGGCAAAAAGCGGAACCCTTATAGATCCGTCATGTCTGTCTGTCCGTCCGTATGTCACAGCCATTTATTTCCCAAACTGTTGGGCCTACATAGTTGAAACTTTGTAGGATGATGTATTTTGGTAACCGCTATTCGAATTTTGAATAAAATTAATAAATTGAAAAATTAAAGGGGGCACTCCATACATGGAACTGATTAAAAAAAATGTTTTTTTGATTCGAAAATTGATTTGAACGAGATATCATTATTAGTTTTTAAGAAACAAATCATTTTCAAAACCGCAAATATAACTTTGTCGTTCATACAAACACTATGTAAAATCAAGCTATTTCATAACTTTTATATTATGTCATCTACTTGCTGCAACGGAACCCTTCAATGGGCGTGTACGACTCGCACTTGGCCGGTTTTTTGTATACACGGTGTAACAAAAAGGGGGTATACATATCAAGTGCGCGGTTTCTAGATAACATAACAAATGATACGGGAAGGCTTTTTTAAACTTATGTTTTCATGGAACGAAGTTATGAATTAAATATCCAATATTTCATTTTTTTCTTTTTCATGCGAATTAAAATTAGGTAGATAGGTACTAAGCGATCAGATTTACAGAAGAAATGTTTCGTAATTAGCGAGTGACCCCTGTAGTGTTGTGACATGTTTGTATGATTTATAAAATCAAGAACCATGTAACACCAAATATTTGGTACCAGATTTTTTTAAACGTATTTTAAGCTGAAATTTTGTGTAGAGATTCTATTCAACTTGTATTCTTTAGTGCTTTGATGCATATGGGTATTTTGTTACACGCTGTATACATACCGTCCAAGAAGTTGACGTCCAAATAGCACCAAGTGATCGACAAAAAACGTTACAACTGGCATTTGTTACTACTTGGACGTCCGCTACAGGGGCACCCTGTGTACAAGAAACTTATTTACTAACTAGCTTCCACCCGCGACTCCGTCTCGCGTGGAAGTTTTATTTCTCCATTTTGAGTAACGTAACTCTGACAATGACATCTTATAAATATCTATTGGACCCAAATACGGCGAGGCCCATAATAATTAAGGAGATCCCTCTATTGAGCTACTGCTGTTGAGCTCGCGTTCTGTAGAATAAAATTGAATAATAAAAATATTTTTTTCTACGTATTTTTCCAGGATAAAAAGTCCTATTTTATGCCCAGGATAGTAAGGTATAATTATACCAAGTTTCATCGAAATCGAACCGTTAGTTTTCACGTGATGCCTGAACATACAGACAGACAGACAAAAAAAAATTAATCACATATTTGGGTTTGGTATCGATCCAGTAACATTGCTGCCTGCTATTTATTTTAGTTCGTAGTGGTTGAAATTCACGATTTATTTTCACGTTGCACCGAATTGACCCTTCTACAGATTTATTATAATATGAATGAATGAATGAAGTGTACCAAATTTTATGCTCCTACGGCCGCGCAATTTTCGTAAAAAGCGGTCCAAAGTTTTTGCAACGTGTAGATATGAATGAATTATGAATGAATGTGTTATAAACGTATGTGTAGACAAATATAATCAGAAAGCTCCGAACTGCTAAGCTATCGGGAGTTATACGTGTTATTGTGAGTCAACCATAAGAGATAGACATTTGCTGTCGTGGAATATTTTTTAAACAATTTTAAGGAGAACATTTCCGTCACACATTATTTCTGTGTAGCTTTAACCATTAAGGCTGATCGTAGCGTGATGAAAAGTATACTATAACCTACCCAGGAGTATAAAGAACAATTGTACCAAGATTCATTGAAATCTGTCGAGTGGTTTTTATTTCTATAAAGAACATACGGACAGACAGATAGACAGACAAAAAAAAACTCTGAATGCATTTTTGGCGTCAGTATTATCTGAAGAGTTTGTTTGTTTGTTTGTTTGAACTAATCGGACCCGCTGGATAGTGCATTTATCGAGGAAATATATTTCATGTACAGAATTGGCCTCTCTACAGATTTATTATAAGTATAGATGAACTATTCTAAGTTGGCGTGTTGTAACCTAACCTAATATTTATGTACCTTTTGTTTACAGGGAAACAGTACTCCATGATGTCCATGAAGACGTCGCTTGTGCATATTCTACGAAAGTTTCGTGTTTCTGCTGATATCAGTACTTTAAAGTGGAAATATGCAGTCACACTAAGAGCAAAAGCACCTCTTATTGACTTAACATTAAGGTCGCAAATTAATTAATAAAGGCTATTAATAAAGGCCATTATGTATGTTAGGAAAAATCTAAACTTGTTTGACAAAGTGTCTGACAGACATAATTATGAAACTAGACATAAGGATAGATTGAGCCAGCCATTCTTTAGATTGACAAAAATAAGTAAGTCGTTCATGGGATTCGGTGTTAAATGTTATAACAAAATTCCAGAGGAAATAAAACACCTAAATGAAAGACAATTTAAAGTATGTATTAAAAAAACGATGTGTAGATTAGCATACTACAAATTGAATGATTATATAGAGGATAAAAATGCTTGGAGGCAGGCTGGTCCAGCTCCACAGTGTCATTTCAGTTTGTTCTGATAAATTAGATACAATAATTGTAAATGTGAGAGCCCTGTAATTAGCTAAAACTGAATTAGACTAGTAGAATGCACTTGTGTCAGCTTGGAGTTGTCATACTCACTCAAAGGTCTCATTGGCGGTGGCACGGGCATTGGATCGCTCGATTCCCTGCAATATGGTTGAGTTGGGCGGTGCTGGTGTACGTGTCATGTTCGTGAACGGGCGCTGTCAACTGGGACTGGTCAGCTCCGGACTGCATTAAGTTTGTTGTCCTCAGGGTTATTTTCTTTTTCTATCACTTTGACTAAATGTTAGTTTTACATTGTTCTCACATAGTTGAAGTAATCGAAACAATGTAACCATGAATTGTATTGTGAATCTGATTGGAAAAGAGTAACCTATGGAGTTTCTTGCTCGTTCTTCTCCATAGGAATCTACACTTTGGAACGAGCAAATAGCTTCACTAGAGGACTGACTGACAGACTGACGTTATTAATATTATTATATTTGCTTTGACTTTCAAAAGTGCCTTCCTGGTCTAATTGAAATAAATAATTTTGACTTTGACTTTGACTATTCTTACTGGGTGTTGTTTATTTTATTACCATATCCAAGCCCTGCCTTATAACTTCAGAGTTAGTTCCCGTCAGTTTAACTGTTGTTTAAACCTGTGTAATAAAACACCTTCTTTTCCAAATCGCGATTGCACTCTGTCGATTAATTGGGAAGCTTCCTTAGAGCTTTGAGCATAAATACGGTCATTTTGTTTGTTAAATAGTTGCAAAAATTTTCTCATCCGTAAAAAATTGCTACTACATTATTAAAAGGTGGTCGGATCGCACACTGCGATTAATGTCAATAATTTTATGAGATGAGTTTAATCAAATAATACAAGATTTGCGTGGTAATTGTTGACAAATACGATCTTAACTGCTAAATCAAAAGGAGTTGTTTGTTTGATATCGCGTATCCCTATGATTCCAACTGATATGCCATTTGAGTTCAAACCATTACAATATCCTGTGTGCGATGTCCTTTAACAAGGCCCAAGTTCAAACACTTGACGTTTGTGGTGTGAATTTGGAAAAATCCTGGGGGCCTACTCTAATTCAACGAACGAACGAAAAAAAAACTACATATTGTAAATTGGAAAATGTATACATTGATTGCATAAGAATTTTATTATTTATTATTATTTACGTACTACAATTCTATTTATTGCGAACTTTCGTGAACAAAAATGAACGAATGAAAATGAAGATAAATATATAGGTTTTGATATGAAATTAAAAATAAAACGAAATTTCAAGTATTTCTATTAGTAAATCAATAAAACCTACGGCCGAAGATTAAACGAAACTTTGGATTGGAGAACCGGTCACAGAGTAGGCCCCCTGTTTTTCACATGGCCAACTTCATAGTTAAACTAGCATTTAATCAAATATTTTTTTGTTTGTATAAATGAATTTAATGTTCCAATATATATGTTTTTCATTATTTCAATTTATAGGTAAGCCGCTAGTAGTTAACAAAATTTCCTAAAAATAAAGATGATTAAAAGATTCACATAACAATAACAACTGAATTGTTTACAACTTTAAAATCTATGATATAAAAATTAATTGCCGAATATATTTTTTTGCGTTAATTACATAGGCAGTAAGACAATGATTGAGAAAATTATTATGTTAATTATATAGGTAGTAAGACAATTATCGTGAAAATATTTGAGATTCATCCAATTGTTCTAGTAATCTGATATATATTTTTTAATTACAGCACTGTTGGATTCGATTCCCACACATCGGGCAATAAGTACCAATTGGTTTTTATCTATACATATAAGAAATCTGTAGAAGGGTCAATTTTGTACAGGTACAAATAGCAGGGGGTGTTACTGGATCGATACCAAACCCAAATACATTTGTGATTTTTTTTTCTGTCTGTCTGTCTGTCTGTATGTTCAGGCATCACGTAAAAACGAACGGTTCGATTTCGATGAAACTTGGTATAATTATACCTTATTATCCTGGGCATAAAATAGGATACTTTTTATCCTGGAAAAATACGTAGAAACAAAAACCTATTATTTTAGTTTTATCCATAGACGTTGTTCTATAGAACCGCGAACCGAGAACACGTTGCGTTAACAGCAGTAGCTCAATAGAGGGATCTCCTTAATTATTATGGCCCTAGCCGTATTTGGGTCCAATAGATATTTATAAGAAGTTACTCAAAATGAATCCACATCCACGCGGACGGAGTCGCGGCCGGAAGCGAGTAATTAATATTACCGGTTTAAAAAAAATCTCAATTGTTCGGACGGAGCCTGGAAATGTACTCGGTAAATTATGGCAGACTTATCAATTGACTTATATGGGACTTATAACATAAATTGTGAAAATTGAGTATATTATACATTGTACAGTGGCATTACGTGCCATGTTCCCCCCTCGTCGCTCGGAAAGTATGTGTTTTACATACCATAATATATTGGTTCTGCACCTGATCTTACTCTAGTAGGGTCGTATTGACATCTGTTTGAACAAGAGACTGACAGAAAGGCACGAATGGGCCGCCTCGGCCTGAGTGATACCATGGCCTCACAGAAATTGACGTGAAACAACGCTTGCGTTGTGTTTCGTTGTGTGAATGAGATTACCGGAGGCCCAATTCCCCCCTTCCCAATCTTCCCTAATCCCAATTCCCCAACAACCCTTAAATTCCTAACCCCCAAAAAGTCGGCAACGGACTTGTAACGCCTCTGGTGTTTCAAGTGCCCATGGACGGCGGCAATTGCTTACTATCAAGTGATACGTCTTCTCTTTTACCAAGCCACCGCCAAGCCGACACCAGAAACACCAGAGAAACGCTGAATACTGGACGAAGCGTCAAGCGTCTCGATTTCAAAACTTTAATTTTTCTAAATGTTTCTTGGATATAAGTAATTGTTAATGATTCATACTACTTTAATAACTATGCCTAAAAGTTTGTTATTTTAATAAAAAGGAAGCAAAACATAAAAAGATTTTCAATTATGCTATACATTATTTTTTTTTAGTATTACATTTTCATAAACTTACGGCAAACTGTTCTTAGCACGTAACATAACATAAATAACAAACTTTAATAACTATGCCTAAAAGTTTGTTATTTTAATAAAAAGGTGTGCTGTTTTTTCAAATTTTGAGAAAATCTAACAATTATTTTTTTAATGTTTTGTACACAATGTATTTTAGGAAAACTGGTTTCACATCTCACGTCTGTAATCATTATAAATACGAGCCTATTAGTACGAATTCAGATCATAATTGTGGTGTTACACAATGTATCTGTTAGTGTTATTCGTGCTCCTTGGCGTAGTGTATGCATATTGCTGGTGGAAGCCGCGGTCACCGCCTATATTCCCTGGCCAGCTACCGCTCATTGGACATGCCCACATTTTGTTAAAGCATCGGAATGGTAACTTAAATATTTTTTACATTTAATGGGTCGACGTTTGGGTGCTATCTCACCCGATGGTAAGTGGTGATGCGGCCTACGATGGAGCACGTCTGCCCATAAGCAACCTATTTACTCGGGCTTTGAAGACACCCAGGTTATACCCATCAGGAAACACAGACTCCGGCAAGGAGTTCCACTCCCTAGCAGTTCGCACAAGGAAGCTTGAAGCGAAGCACTTCGTGCGAGTGGGTGGGATACCGACCATGAAACGGTGACGCCTCGCCGATTGTCTTGTGGTTCGGTGATGGAAAGGACTAGGGGGAATCAAGTTGTGCAATTCCCCCGCACACTCTCCGAAATGTATCCGGTAAAAAACGGAAAGGCTTGCAACCTTGCGCCTGTGTTCAAGGCTTCGTAGTCGGGTCTCCTCAAGCGCATCATCATTAATAAGCTTCTTGGCACGCCTTTCGAAGTATTCTAGCGCATCGAGCTGGTATTTAGCCGAGCCGTCCCAAAAGGTGAGAACAGTATATGACCGAACCTGCGCTTGGTACAGGCTCAGAAGTTTTTTTGCTGTGAAGTACTGTGTTACCCTCCAGAGGATACCCAACTTCCTACCAGCCAGATGCGCCTTCGACTCTGTATAAGAACCGAAGTTTAGTGTAGGCGATAGAGCTTCATTTTACTTTAAATTATTTTCGTTTGCTGATTCAAATGTGTCATTGATCAAATTAGTTGAAAGCGTGGTTTTATCTACACATAACTACAATTTACCAAATTTCATCAAAATTCGTTCACTAGTTTCAGCGTGATTGACAGAAAAACGTCCAAACATCCAACAAAACCAATTTTCACACTTATTATTTTAGTGTGATTTTATTTTCAGACATCTGGGGTTTTTTTGAAAGTATTGGTGACTACGTATTGGAACATGGCGGAATTTGTCAATTTAGGGTGGGTCCTCATATAATTTATGGTAAGTAATAATCTTGATGGCAACGCTTTGGGTGATGTATTTTTAAGGAGTTTAGAGTTGTACATGGATATATTTATATAATAAACTAGCAAATACTCCGTTCCGCCACCTGCTCTTTTCTTGTTTTTTTTTTTTAATTTTCTTTGCTATAAACAACGGAACCCGTTAATCGAATGCAAAATAAATCGGTCCGTGCGTTCTAATAGCGTCAGGAAGGAAAACCCGACTTATTTTTATTTTACTCCGTTTCGCCATCAATATAATTTTTTCGGAATTATTTTTGCTATAAACCTCACGAAGCCCGAGACCTTTCCAATGTGGCAAAACACAGAAATCGGTTCGTGCGTTCTGAAGTTATAGCGTCAGGAAGGAAAACCCGACTTATTTTTATATTATGATTATAAATGGTTTTATCATCATTTTTTCATTTCAGTTGTGGACGACCCAGAATCTGTTGGCATCATAGCAAACACGTGTTTGGACAAAGCGTTTTTTTATAATTTTATGGATGATTTACTAGGAAATGGATTGATAACGTTAAATGGTAACGGACATTTTAATTTTTTTATGGAACAAGCCGGTAAGCGAGCAGACGTATTGATGGTAAGCAATCGCCGCCGCCCATGGACACTTGAAACACCAGAGGCGTTACAAGTGCGTTGCCGGCATTTTGAGGGTTAGGAATTTAAGGGTTGTTGGGGAATTGGGGATTGAGAAGCGGGGAATCGGGCCTCCGTTAACCTCACTCACACAACGAATCACAACGCAAGCCTTGTTTCACGTCGGTTTTCGGTGAGGCCGTGGTATCACTCCGGTCGAGTCGGCCCATTTGTGCCAAAGCATGGCTCTCCCACGGTCAAAGTATAATATAAATAAAAAAAATAATTTATATTGCTTTTAAAATCCGTACATCTAATATTATATCTGTGTTCGTAAAACAATCATATCAAGCCGTCAAGGAAAGAGCGTATTCCTTATTAAAAGGCCTGCAACGAACCTGTAACTGCTTTAGTGTTATGAGTGCTCATTGGCGGCGCTGATCGCATACTATCAGGTGGCAATTCTGCTCGTTTCCCACTAATAGAAGGCAATATGAAATATCATTTTTTTTTCAGGGGAGATGTGGAAGATATACCATAAATTATTAAATCCAGCGTTCAGTCAGCATGTGCTGAATACGTACCTAAATGAAATGGACGCACAAGCTCAAAATCTTGTCTCACAATTGACAACAGTGGCGGAGAAGGGACCTGTTAATATCACAGAGTTTTTAGGTCAATACGTGCTAAGAACAGTTTGCCGTAAGTTTATGAAATTGAAATACTAAAAAACAAATGTATAGCATAATTTTAAAACCCATTTTTGTTTTGCTTCTCTGTACTACTATATAAGATTACTACTACACTCATCCCTAGCACATATACATAGCACGCTTCCATAGCACGCATATTTAATCTCTGGTGGAATAGCATCCTTTAGCTTTAGTCAAGAAGGCATTGTTCAAATAATGCGTTATGTTAAACAATTCGATTTCTGTTCGTAGGTACGTCATTGCGGCTGGAAGCTAAAGATCAAGATATGATTGATAATGAGTATGCGAAAGCGTTTGAAGAAATGGAAGCCATTATAATGCGTCGCGTTTTAAATCCAATATTACATTTACCATTTTTATTCAAGTGCACGGCAATGTATAAAAGACAATTGAAACTAAGCCAAAACAACAAGAAACTATTGGATCCTGTAAGTATGACAATATCCTTCTCGTTAGCTTTGCTGTAAAACTAGCCGACAAAATAATTATGGTCTGTGGTCCTTCGGTGAATGAATTACATATTGCCATGAACTAATACTTTTTAATACCTTTCAGATAATTCAAAAACGAAAATCGGACTTAATTGCAACCAAACGTACAGTTAATGATAATGATGATTCGGTACCAGGTAAGACGATATCAAATTGGAATAATCAATTTTTTTTCATACGAGACCATTAAGTCATATTTATAGTTCTTTAGTTAGTTTAATGGTGTCATTAAATCGTATGAAGGAGACTAGATGGTGCCTACTTACGTGCGGTTCTGGAAGGTCTCGCTGCTCTCAAGGGTGATTGTAGACCACATTGCAGGTAATACTAGAGATCTCTAGTTTACTAGTAACTTTTAAACCTGTTTCGCATACCGATGCGAAACAATGTTTCGTGATACCACAACTGCACAGATAACCGTATCTTTGCAGTTGTGGTATCACTCCCGTGAGTCAGCCCATTCGTACCAAAGCATAATTCTTCCACACTATACACATTTATTTTTGAAAAAGATAACTGTAAATGAAATGAGCATTTTGGCTTCAGGTAAATTCAAACCTGCACTGGATCTATTGCTGCATTTATCTGATGAACAATACGTCCTCTCCGACGATGAAATCAGGGCACATCTGAATACCTTCGTGGCAGCTTCTTTCGATACAACTTCAGCAGCACTACAAACTATCTTGTTAGTGCTCGGATCATATCCTGAGATACAGGAACGAGTTTATAATGAGTGAGTATTGCTGATTACCTTTGTCAAAATTATTCAATTATTATTTTTGTGCTACCACACGTTATTTCAATTTCTGGAATAAATATAATATATTTTATTTTATTGTCAAAATTATGTTTTCCTTTAAGTTAGGTTACGTAATATTTTAACTTCCAGTTTTGACCTTTTCAATAATGTTACAGGATTCAAGATATCTTCAAAAATAGAGACCGGTTGACTAAACACGACATCACGAAGCTCGTATACTTGGATGCAGTAATTAAAGAAGTATTGAGAATGTATAATATAGTTCCTCTTATCGCGCGACAAATTGACACCGATATTGTTCTCCGTAAGTATTATTATTCTCTCTTAATTTTCCATTATACTGATCGTTGGGTCGGTCTTTTGGGTTTTTTACTGAATACATTTCAGAGCGAGTACAGGACAATAGTTGCACTATTTATTCTCTCAAGTTTCTTCAATATAATTCCAATTCCAATAAATTGAAATTCTGTAATGACGTAGTAGTTTTTCATTATGTACATTTATTGTGTAATTTCAGCCAAATATACTTTACGAGCTGGAAGTTCGTGTATCATGTCGATATATGGCCTTCACCGACACTCCTCGTGGGGACCGGACGCGAAGCAGTTCAAACCGGAGCGATGGCTGAATCCCGCTACTTTACCTACTAACCCCAACGTATACGCAGCGTTTGGTATTGGCAAACGAATGTGCATCGGTATGTCCAATAAATGTGAATCGCCTTTTTGTATACACAGTGTAACAAAAAGGGGGTACCTATACATATCAAGTGCACGGTTTCTAGACAACATAACAAACGATACGGAAAGGATTTTTGAAACTCATATTTTCATGGAACGAAGTTATGAATTTTTCCAATATTTGTTTTTTTTTTTCATGTGAATTAAAATTAGGTAGATAGGTACTAGGCGATCAG
Organism: Spodoptera frugiperda; assembly: GCF_023101765.2. NCBI lineage: Eukaryota > Metazoa > Arthropoda > Insecta > Lepidoptera > Noctuidae > Spodoptera > Spodoptera frugiperda. The sequence continues at coordinate 4,237,390 of NC_064224.1, forward strand.
ATTTGCAGAAGAAATGTTTCGTAATTAGCGAGTGACCCCTGTAGTGTTGTGACAAGTTTGTATGATTTTTAGAAAATCAAAAACATGCGACACCAAGTATTTGGTACCAGATTTTATTAAACGTATTTTAAGCTGAAACTTTGTGTAGAGATTCTGTTAGACCTGTATTCTTCAGTGTTTCTTTATGCATATGAATATTTTGTTACACGCTGTATACAAACTGTTCAAGAAGTCAACGTCCAATAGTAGCACCAAGTGATCGGCTAGGTTACAACTGGCATTCTTTGACGTCCACTACAGGGGCACCCTGAATACAAAAAACTTATTTACTAATGAACTATTCTTAGCTAGCGTGTTGTAACCTAATATTTATGTACCTTTTGTTTATAGGGAAACAGTACGCCATGCTGTCAATGAAGACGTCGCTTGTACATACCGTGCGAAAGTTTCATATTTCTGCTGATATCAGTACTTTAAAGTGGGAATATGCAGTCACTCTAAAAGCAAAAGCACCTCTTATTAACTTAACATTAAGGTCTTAAATTAATAATTAAAGGCTATTATTAATGGGTATTGTTTAATTTATTACCATATTGAAGCCCTGTTCATTTAAATCATACGAGTGATCTCCATACAGTGTATAATATTTTGTAATATTCCGGTTTAGAAGCAAACTGTTTCATTATTTTCTTTTTCTATCGCTTTGACTGAATATTAGTTTTACATTGTTCTCACATACTTGAAGCAATCGAAACAAAGTAACAAAGAATTGTATTGTGAATCTGATTGAAAAAGAGTAACTAATGAAGTTTCTTGCTCGTTCTTCTCCATAGAAATCTACACTTTGGACCGAGCAAATAGCTTCACTAGAGGACTGACCGACAGATAGATGTTATTCATATTATTATATTTGCTTTGACGTTCAAAAGTGCTTTCCTGGTCTAATTGAAATAAATAATTTTGACTTTTACTTTGACATTAAGAGAGAAAAAACAAATTACAAAATTACCTTCTTTCATAATTTATTATTTGCATTTGTTTGTATTGTTTCAATATTTTAATTTGTTTGTATAGTTTCATTATTTCGACCATAATGATTCATAATCTTGTCGATAAAATAATAATTACCCAAACCAGCACTCATTATCATTTCTTTTGGTTATATGCGGATAACGCAGTCGCCTGTGATATTGTTAACATATTTCTTGTATATTTTCCTCATATTTTAACATGTATATTGTACCAGTCTGTTATCCCTGCATAAAATAAAATAAAACATAACCTATAAAATTAAATGTCAAATAAATAAAAATACTTTTATGAATAGAGATTATGTTTGCATTATTAAGGTATTAAGTATTCGAATTCTAACTATGCAAAAACAAAATGATGATTTAAATATTGTTTTGAACATTAAAGACATGTGATTCGTTTACTCCGATAATAAAAAATAGGTTTTGAATATTTTTTCATTACCTAAACAGATTTTAATTATTTAGACCCGGTCACCATCCCTATTCATTTCGGTTTGATGGCATAGGCATACATGTTGTTAACAGAATAGCAAATAGCATCGTAATTTATGCATGAGCTGAAGCAGATGCAATATGAGTTGTTGAATCCCAATGTCATTTGACTGCACGGTTGGTGCGGTGGCTGGGCAACTGGCTGCCGCGCAACGCGTAGCGGGTTCGATTCCCGCACGGAGCAACTCTTTGTGTGATCCACAAATTGTTGTTTCGGGTCTGGGTGTCGTGTGTATGTGAACTTGTATGTTTGTAAACGCACCCACGACACAGGAGAAAATCCTAATCCCAACGTTTAAAAAAAAAAAAATGTACATCATTCTCCAACAAACATTCTTCACGATATGTTTGACACGAATGACCGTTAATAGTTCTCGATTCTTAAAATGACTTTGAGCCATTAACGTCAACAATAACAAACGCAAATAAAGGCACTCAGCATCTGTTTGGAAAATGCCGTTCTTGTTTACCTCTTTAAGGCCGCGTTTCCACTGACGCGGAGCGGGGCGGAGATGAGCTTAGTGGTGCACGAATTGACCAATCACTATGCTCGAAATCTCCGCTCCGCTTCAATGGAAACAGCATGAGCGGGGCGGAGCAGAGCTGAACGGATATTCATCTACACTAATATTATAAAGAGGAAAATTTGTTTGTTTGTTTGGTTGTAATAAATATTAATAAATATAATTTAAAAATTCTTTCACCATTTAAAAGCTACATCGTCTTCAAGTAAAGGAAGATATAAAATGATTGCTTTTTTCTTTAACGACAACATGACGTTTGGTCTTTCTGAGAGATTGATTGTAACTAAGCTCTACGCTCCGCTCTTTACCGCTTCTCCGCCCCTCTCCGCCCAGCTCCGCGTTAGTGGAAATACTGACCACTTTTCACCGCTCTTCACCGCTCCTCTCCGCCCCGCTCCGCGTCAGTGGAAACGCGGCCTAATTGAATTGTTCAAATTAGCTCAAAGAGAATAATGCACTTTTTGGCTTACCTACTGGGCCTATTTCGTTAATTTTTCGTATATTGTCAGTCGAGATGATAACAAATATGTGGTTTAAATTAAGTCATAAGAGGTTTCCACATCCTGTATTTGTGTCAACAGATACAAAAATAAAATATGTTACAGGACAGGTAAGTTGTAACGTACAGGGCAGGTGAGCTACTGTGTCAAAGAAAAATAAGATTCCTCTGTAATATTATGCGTTTATTTGTTCCAAAACTAGTTGCACCTCGTGACCTATCATGTTTACTTAATATAAAATTCAGTTTAGTAATAGAATCGGCACAGTGTGTGATTGCATTTGACAATGTTAGTGTTAGAACTAGCCGTGATATTCAGCGTGGTGTTTGCGGTCTGGTGGTACATATACTACTGGAAACTTCCCCCTCAGTCACCTCCAGTGTACCCAGGAGCATTGCCCATCATTGGACACGCGCATGAATTATTCAGACACATGATTGGGAGCAATGGTAATGTAATAAGTGTGATATAAGCCACATTTAAGTAAAGTTATAGTAATATTTTATGGTATTTTAATTGCTTTTAATAAAATATATTTTTATTAAATATACATTTTTTTTACATTTTTGTATATTTTTTGCTAGAGTATTCAGAACGGAGATTATAAATCAGTGTAATTGAGTTTGATGTCAGTACCATTCAGTGGATGTTACACGTTAATATATACGGTGTTCTAACATTATGTGCAACGGCTTTATTATAAAAAATCTTCGTATGTGTTTGTTACGAAAGAGCTTCGTCGCTTCGTCAATGAAAACCATTGCTATCAATCATTCTTAATGAAGAAGCGACGCATCGGTCCTATTTGTGAACTACTTTATGCATAATATAGTCAATGTTTATTTAAATTCTTTATGTTCTCAAATAGAATTAACTGGTCCGGTGTACGAAATTTTTTCACTATTGTAATCTGCAAACTACAACACTACATCCCATTAAAGCTGTGGCAGATACATTTAGAACACCTTATATACGCCTCTGCTTAATCGTTGGTTGCGATATCTAATTGTAAATATAATTTCAGAATTATGGAGGTATTTCAAAAAAGAATGTGATTACGCGTTAGAAAACGAGGGAATTATTAGTTTACGAGTGGGCCCTCATTTCTTATACGGTAAGACTTTTTTTTAAACACGCCGAGTAACGAGCAGACTTATCACCTATCATGGACACTTGTAAAACACCAGTGCGTTGTCGAGTTTTTGGGGCTTAGAAATTTAAGGGTTGTTGTTCGGGAATCAGAGATTGGGAAGATTGGGAAGGGGGAATTGGGCCTCCGGTAACCTCACCCACACAACGAAACACAACGCAAGCGTTGTTTCACGTCGGTTTTCAGTGAGGCTGTGGTATCACTCCGGTTGAACCGGCCCATTCGTGCCGAAGCATGGCTCTCCCACACTTAGAATTCTATTTATTCAATATCCTCCCATTAATACTGAATTCTATTTATTAAAACAGCGTAAATACCGATAATCTAAGTACAACATTGCCTTGTTTCAGGTGTAACTGACCCAAAAGATGCCACATTTATCGCAAATACATGTCTTGAGAAAGCATATTTTTACAAATTCGCAAACGACTTTTTTGGAAAAGGATTACTACTGTCAGATAGTAAGTGACGAAATTGATAGACATTTTAAGCGCAGAATAGATCCGGATTTGATATTAATAGTATTATTTACATAAAGGTAGTAGTTTAAGTGTGCAACTTGGCGCACAAGAACAGGCTTAACCTCTATTATTACACAGCTTACACTTGCCACATACGTAAACTCACGTTCGGTTTCTCCCATATTTTTTAAGGTCTACAGTGATCCAAATGATATATTTATGAAGCATGCTTACTACTTCGCATCCATCTGTGGTGGTCTAATGGCTCTTTGAGGCGCGCGCGGAACGCGACGCACGCACGCGAGCTACCCTTGCTCGCCGCCCGCAGGCCCGCACTTACGGTGGCCGGAGATCGTCCTCGATCCCCGACGCCCTGAGTGTCTCTCGCGACGGTTGGGGCGTGTGGAGGTTTATTCCCTCACGCGTCCCGCCTCCTCCTTAGCAAGCATGACTGCTTCGCAGAAGGAGAAGACGGCATGCCAGTCTCCCTCGCTCCGCAGCATGGTCTGAACCAATGTTGGACGCGAGAGGTCACCGTCGCCGACCACATCCCTGAGGACACGGCGGTGCTTAGCCGACGCAGGGCAAACCGCCGCCGTATGCTCCACCGTGTCCTCCACCCGGAGGACACGGTGGAGCATACGCGGGTGGCATACGGGTTCTCGCAGTGATGACACCCGGGCGTTCCCGTCCAATCAGAAACAGGAACCTACCGAATGTCGTATGTCCGCTAAGCACCTGCGTCAGGCGGTAGGTGAGGACGCCGTGGCGCCTCTCAAGCCACTCCTCAAAGAGGGGACTTATCGCTGCAATGACAGCGAGCCCAAAAAGAACAGGCTTAACCCCTATTATTACACAGCTTTCACTTACTATATACGTAAACTTACGTTCGGTTTCTCCCATATTTTTAAGGTCTACAGTTCCAAATGATATATTTATCTTTTCTTACTACTTCTCAGTTACGATTACCAAAATAAAATTGTACTTTAAAAATTTCAGCGCCGGAGTGGAAAGTACATCGCAAATTATTAAACCCAGCATTTAGTCAAACAGTAATGAACACCTACGTGGATGAAATCAACGTACAAGCCCAATATTTTGTCAAACGACTGACTGTTTTGGCAGGAAAAGGGCCCATTAACATTCAAGAATTTATTACTAATTATATACTGGCGTTACTTTGTCGTAAGTTTCCAAAACATTATTTAAAAAATTGTACGTAGTTGCACCTAATTCTCAGTGGCAGTTGTTCATACACCTCGATTATGTGTGTTTAGAATTATACTCCTTGTTTTCTTATTAATGCTTCGGACAGCATGTTGTTTTGCGGTTGATTTATTTCAATCACATTGTAATGATTTCTGTATAGATGATTATTCAATGTTGAGTTTGTGTGTGTTGCCTTCATGACCGAGTCTCTAATTATTATTATTATTCCTTCATAAAATACATTTATAAATTAAATTGTTTTGAATGATCCTGTAATGAGCGATGGACAAAAAAATAATTGTTTTGTGTTTAAAGGAACCTCTATAGGACTGACGCCTGAAGATCAAAATATGATTGACAACGATTATGCAGAAATCATAGATGAAATTGAAAAAGTATACAATAAGCGAGGTGCTACTGTGTGGCTATACCCATCATTTATATACAACAGGTCTGCATTGAAACGTAGAGAACAGGAGTTAGTCAGAACTGTTAAGGATATCTTAAATCCCGTACGTATGTTCTATCTTAGTTTTGTGATTGTACCCAAGTTTAATTGTATAGCTGTCTATGAATTTATGTTATATTTTTTATGTATTTTAGATAATCAGGAAACGAAGATCTATAATAAAAGAAACATATTATATTAAGAATTGTGACGAATATTCACAGACCAGTGTAACAGGTACGTGGTGAAATTATTACCTACTATAACAAAATTATATTGACTGCCTCATTGCTGGAGTGGTCGTAATGTGCACCTCTGCCTACTGCTTTAGGGATAAAACGCGTAACAAAAAAAAAAATTGAATACCGCGATTATAAAATGGGAATACCAAATTCATCACTGGTCATGTTGACTTTGATATTAGCAAAGATGATTTAATAATTTTATTTTCTTCAGGTAAATACAAGCCGTTACTAGACTTATTGATACATTTAGCTGACGAACAAGACGTTTTTACCGAAGATGAAATTAGAGTGCAACTGAATACTTTCGTAGCAGCTGCTAATGACACAACTACATCCTTATTGCAGTATATTTTATTAGCACTTGGATCACATGCGCAAGTACAGGAACGACTTTATAAAGAGTAAGTTTTACCGCTTATCACTACTCTCTAAACTTCTATTTCTCGTGCCCACGAGAAATATTATCAAGATGGAATTACATTTTTGTATATAGGTAGTCGGAGAAATTAGGAAAATACAAATTTTTCTGGTCTAATTTTGTATGCTCAAAATAAAAGGTAAGACAAAAAAATAATGGTCCCAAAATTAAACCCTGTGGAATACTATGTTATCGGCTTTCACGTAACGTTTTGACGAGGTCGACTAGTTTTGCTAGAGGCTCATATTATGCTACGCAACACACGAATTGTCGCAATAAAAGCCCTCTGTGGAAGATAACAAATAATTAATTTAGTATGTCTCACGAAAGTTACAATAAAATCCTGTGGAATACCTTATAAAGGGAGGTTTTAAAATATTTACTGAACAGAACTTCCATATTCAGTACCATTGTAAATTTTAATAGGGAAGATGCAATACATTTATGCCTTCATTGTGCATTCCATGTAGAATCACCACAAGTATATTTAAAAAAAAACCCTAATTATTGCAAATAATGTCGTTTTGAAATGATAGTTCGCGCGGAAACGGACCTTCCGATGACGTCATACTGTTTGTCGATGTAAGTCACTGTTCACTGTTTGTTACCGTCGCTGGCTTTTTTCAAAATTTCCTTTTTTCCGATATAATAAAACTAAAAATGGACATTAACATCTGGTACAACATGTGTATTACATGTTTGTGCCATTGTGTCCATCAACTTCAACCAAATTTCCTAATAAACGTTTTTAACTAGGCCTTCTGATCCCAAAGTAGTGGTTCCAAGCTTATGTATGACATTTTACCATGGAGCTTGTATTAGGCTTCAAGCACATTTGCACAAGCAATTTCAGTTGATAAGACCATAGTGTTAGCAACACAGAAAAGTTCAGAGAATGTACTTTAGAAAATTGCAAGAATTCATATTGAAAAGTGATCAGAAGACTTGAGTTTGCTTTTTGAAGCCACATGCCTGTGTTTATCACTAATTCCCCATTTAGACTATAGTATAATCATTTGTTGTGCGCTTGTCAATTTGCAATCACCTTTAATTAAAATTGTAAAAAAAGTATTTAAAAAACCTACAAAATGGTTACAGAAAAAACATGTAATTAATATCTTTTAATTTTCACAGCATCTATCCAGAATTTCTTTGCAGCATTCATAACTTCATTTATAAAAATTGTATCGCTTTTATATTTTCTAGAAGTACATATAGAAATTTTGTATTAACATGTATGGACGTTATCGGATCCTCAGATTTAGCAATAGTAAGCATTTACCTGGAAATATAGTCTAAATTATCCATGCTACAGAGCTTAAAATAACCTGAAATGTTTACCTTAAGCCGCACAATCTTCGCATTGGCAGGACTGAACCAAGCTTTGCGACCATGTATAATGGCTGTAACACGATAACCTTCTTTACGTATTTCATGCTCCGGCGTAACTCGACTTTTTACTATACATAATTCTCCATCCTTTTGATTTGAACATAGCCGATTGGGTTATCGCCATATTATTTCTACACTCGTACTTTCCATAAAAAAGTTACAAATGTCTACGCTAACTCCATCTGCTTTGATAAACCCAGCTTCCATTTTTAGCCGATAAATGCAAAATAACTTAAAATGTTCACAACTCAAAGTCAATAGTTGACATAGCAGGCGTGACGTCACTAATGAAATACGTTTCTTTACATGTACTTTTTATTCATAATTTATGTCAACATTTAAAATGAAAAATTCTAGCATTTTTAGAGTAAATATTATTTTTGATCTTCCCTATTCTATTATTGTTAATTTTGTGAATTTAAATATTACAGAGTTCAAGAAGTCTTTAAAAATGAAGATTTGGATAAAAATGATTTGACAAAACTTGTTTACACGAAAGCCGTGATAAAGGAGGTATTGAGATTGTATCCTCCGGTTCCTTTGGTTGCAAGACGAGTCCATACTGACATCAAACTCCGTACGTATTACTTTTTAATGAAGGACGAAACTATAGAAGTCTCTGTATTGTATTCATATTTCGCTTTATGTTTAATTTCAGCGAAATATACATTACGAGCTGGAAATACATGTGTTCTGTCGTTGTACGATCTTAACCGTCACTCCTCGTGGGGACCAGATGTGAAGGAGTTTAAACCGGAGCGATGGTTAAATCCTGATACATTACCAGAAAACCCGAATACCTTTGCAGGGTTTAGTATCGGCAAAAGAAACTGCATTGGTAAGAATCCACTATGTTAAAAGACTAATGACGAATTATACATACACTATGCAGATTACTCATATGACTTAAATGAAGCTAAACAAAGTACACGTCCACAGAGTAATACAACAAATTCGAATACAAAGCCGAATTTGTAAATAGTGTTATAATTAGCTCACAAAGCAAAAACTGTGAGCTTAAGCAGTGGGCTATTTCACAATTTTTTCGTTAGTTGTCAAAAGATGACAAAAAATTTGTGCTTTAAATTAAATCTCATAAGTTTTCACAATACGGTATAATTTCGACTTTAACATTTTACAAACTGTGTCTATACAACTTCGTAAGTATTGTTTAACTTTGAGACTCGTGTATGAAATTATGGCCTAATAAACAAAATAACCAAGTCCAAAAACATGAAGCAAGCAATAGTTTTTATAGGTTGCTTATGGGCAGACGTGCTCCACCGTAGGCCGCATCATCACTTACCATCAGGTGAGATAGCGGCCAAACGTCGACCCATTAAAAAAAAAATCCTATAGTAGAGGTCACAGTGAAAGCAAAAAATAACATCGTCGGCGTTTTATACACATTTATGAAATAGTTTTCTATTGTTACAGGGAAGGAGTACGCAATGATGACCTTGAAAACATCGCTTGCACATATCGTGCGCAAGTTCCACATTTCTGGTGATATCAACAATTTGAAATGGACATTTGAAGCTCTATTGAAACCAACAACTCCAGCTCTTGTCACTTTAACTTTAAGGTCTTAAACAGTAATTAAAGATTGTGTTACTATACGGACATTTTCTTCTAGTGTATATCATTACTCTTTATTATTGATAACAATATTATTGGCTTGTCATTAGTATGCATGTAATATCTACCATAGAACATGTAACTGTTTCAATAAAGTAACGTAAATAACCTCTATTGTTTATTTATTTGACTGTACACTACAGAACTAGCTTTTCGCCTGCGACTTCACCCTCGTTATCTTGTGAAAAAAGTCTTTTATTCACTTCTATTACATTATATCAATCTGGAAAAATAGAATCTGTTGGTTTCTTTTGGTCGTTGCTAATACTATAAACTAATATTATAAATGCGAAAGTTTGTATATCCTAAAATAAATGTCCTATAGGTATATGGATAGGCTGAAATTACAAAGCAACTCTTAGGACAGACTTGGCATATGTCATTATTCATTACATTCTATTAAATACATTTAAGTAGGATCCACTAAGCATCTATGAGGCAGTTGATAGCTGTATTGAAAGTCTCTATTTAGCAAAGGAAGTAGAAATACTCGTTCATTTTCTTCTCCTCTAATAATATCTTCTGATTTAAGTGTTCCGATGTTTATCATAGGTTATGTCTACTGTAGATTGTGAGTTTCCGATAGGCACTGTTGCAGCGCCATGATCACGGATTAACCGTTAATCCGTTACTAAGTTCCAAAAATAGCTTTATTGGCATGGAACACTAAATTAGGTACCAACATTTCTCATCGAGGTTAGGGAGGCAACTTTGTCGATCATGGCAGTTGGATCTAAATCCTAATCTCTCATCGAGAACCTCAAATCTCAAATCCAGACCAGTGGCAATGTCTGAACTCAATTGACTCTTGTATAAATATACTTTTAGTTACTTAGCAACAGATGGTACCACTAGTGTCAATCCAATGATTGAAGTTTTTTTTCTTTTCGTAGAGTTTGGTAAATGTGAAAGTAGTAAACAATAACACACGTGGGTATTAATTACAAGTGTATTTTTTATTTAATTAAGATCTTAAAATCAAGTTTACAAGAGGTGGTTCTGTTGGTTTCAATACAATTTCACTTTTATATTCAGTATTTTTATATTCAGTATTTGTTTACAAACGCTAGATTCATTAATTAAGCAAATACTGAATACTTTTCTGAAAGATTTTTTTGGAAAATGGGCAGACTTATCACCTTATGGTAAGCAATCGCCGCCGCCTATGAACACTTGATACACCAGTGGCGTTACAAGTGCGTTGCCGGCCATTGAGGATTAGAAATTTAGGAGTTGTTGGGGAATAGGGAATTGGGAATATTGGGAAAGTGAGAATTTGGCATCCGTTAACCTCACTCACACTACGAAACACAACGCAAGCGTTGTTTCACGTCGGTTTTCGGTGAGGCCGTGGTACTCCGATCGAGCCGGCCTATTCGTGCCGAAGAATGGCTCTCCCACACTTGAATATAATTATGTTATCAATAATAAGTTGTAATGATATATACACTAGAAAAAAGGGCTGTATAGTAACACAATCATTAATTACTGTTTAAGACCTTAAAGTTAAAGTGACAAGAGCTGGAGTTGTTGGTTTCAATAGAGCTTCAAATGTCCATTTCAAATTGTTGATATCACCAGAAATGTGGAACTTGCGCACGATATGTGCAAGCGATGTCTTCAAGGTCATCATGGCGTACTCTTTCCCTGTAACAATAGAAAACTATTTCATAAATGTGTATAAAACGCCGACGATGCTATTTTTGCTTTCACTGTGACCCCTACTATAGGATGCCCATAAACTCTATTGCTTGCTTCATGTTCCTGGACTTAGTTAATCGTTTATTAGCCTATAATTTCATACACGAGTCTCATAGTTAAATACTACTTACGCAGTTGTATAGATACAGTTTGTAAAATGTTAAAGTTGAAATTATACCGTATTGTGAAAACTCATTTGAGTTAAACCACTGTTGTCATCTAGGCTGACAGCTTACGAAAAATTTGCCAAATAGGCCTAGTAGTTAAGACAAAAAATGCATTTTGCTCTGTGAGTAAATTAGAACACTCTTTACTAACTCGGCTTTGCATTAGCCACGCTGCATTTCTGTAATTCCATAACAACCTACAACATTAGATCATGGAGACGTGCTTAAGATACATGGAGTCATATTCATACAGAATTGAATACTTGATTCATTTAATTATGTGTTTCACTTGAAAACTCAATTTTAAAATATTCAGTTTTCATTGAAATATTTAGTTGTATTAAGCTTCTGTGGACGTGTACCTACTACTTGTAGTTTTATTGAAGTCATATGAGTAATCTCTATAGTGTATGTATAATTCGTCATTAGTATTTTAACGTAGTGAATTCTTACCAATGCAGTTTCGTTTGCCGATACTAAACCCTGCAAAGGCATTCGGGTTTTCCGGTAATGTATCGGGATTTAACCATCGCTCCGGTTTAAACTCCTTCGCATCTGGTCCCCACGAGGAGTGACGGTTAAGATCGTACAGCGACAGAACACATGTACTTCCAGCTCGTAATGTATATTTCGCTAAAATTAAACATAAAGCGAAATGTGAATACAATATAGTCACTTTGATAGTTTCACCATTCATTAAAAAGTAATACGTACGGAGTTCGATGTCAGTATGGATTCGTCTTGCAACCCATGGAGCCGGATTATATAACCTCAACACTTCCTTTATCACGGCTTTCGTATAAACGAGTTTCGTCAAATCATTTTTATCCAAATCTTTGTTATTTTTAAAAACTTCTTGAACTCTGTAATATTTAAATTCACAAAATTAACAATAATATAATTAAAATTACATCTTCTCTATAGCCTCGAATTATTAGATCCAAAAGAAATATTGTATATAATTCTCCAAAAAGCCAAATCCTAAATACCCGTAGAAGTTTTAATGTGAGAGAGCCATGTTTCGGCACGAATGGGCCGGCTCGACCGGAGTGATACCACGGCCTCACAGAAAACTGACGTGAAACAACGCTAGCGTTGGGTTTCGTTGTATGAGTGAGGTTACCGGAAGCCCAATCGTCCTAATCCCCGATTCCCCAACAACCCTTACATTCCTAACCCCCAAAAGGCCGGCAACGCACTTGTAACGCCTCTGGTGTTTCAAGTGACGCCAAGTTCAAGGGCGGCGGCGATTGCTTACCATCAGGTGATCCGTGTGCTCGTTTAGCGGCTTGTTCCAGAAAAAAAGAATAGTCAGAAAGTTCATGCAAATAGAAGACAATGAGATTAATCACTAAACGACACCCACAAACACCTAACTATATTTACTTGGCCTCGGCCGGTAATAATTATGTATGAAACTAGCTTGACAGCTAAGAAAAGAGATACTTTCTCAAAAAATTATCTGTGAACGTAGTTATATCAATGGAAAATTTTAAGAGTGTTTACATACATTTGATTCATTTTGCTGGACGCAAAAAAAAACATGTTAATGTTAATTTTTAATTTGTCAAATGTCTAACTTGTTTTTTAACCGAATCCAAAAAAAAGGTTTTTTTGTATGTATGTTTGTGCGCGTATATCTCGCGTTTAGCTAAACCAGTTTTGATACTCTTTTCAGCTTTATATTTTTCAGACTTTGGACAAGATTATCTAAGTTAAAAATGAAGGCGGTTTACTTAAAAAAATACGGAGGAAAATGTTTAAAAAATATTTTATAACCTCCTGTTCAGGTATCCCACAGGGTTTACTTTTAGGACCATTATTTTGGCTTATTTTTTTATTTTGAGCATACAAAATGGGGACCAAAAATATCTTTGTTTTAATAATATTATCCTTCCTAGGCAAAAAAATGTAATTCGAAATGGAAATAGTAGTGAAAAACCCAAACAGTAAAACTTACTCTTTATAAAGTCGTTCCTGTACTTGTGGATGTGATCCAAGTGCTAATAAAATATTCTGCAATACGGATGTAGTTGTGTCGTTAGCTGCTGCTACGAAAGTATTCAGTTGCACTCTAATTTCATCTTCGGTAAAAACGCCTTGTTCATCAGCTAAATGTATCAATAAGTCTAGTAACAGCTTGTATTTACCTGAAGAAAATACAATCTATATGTATATACATATAATAAAATCGTAGAAAAGTGCTGTCTGTACATTGAAAATAAAAATAAAAAAAATAGCAGGGGTTATTGTTATGTCGATGTCGAACCCAAAAATGTAATTAACTTTTTTTTTGTCTGTTTGTCTGTTTGTCTGTTTGTCTGTTTGTCTGTTTGTCTGTTCGTCTGTGCGCGCTAATCTCAGAAACGGCTGATCCGAGTAGGATGCGGTTTTCACGAATATATTGTGTGATGCTTAAATTTACATTTAGTGTTTGTTTCATGTCAATCGGTTCATAAATAAAAAAGTTATGTCAAATTAAAGAATCACGTCGAACATTCTTGCTTATACCATTAATCTCCGCAACTATTTGACGGATTTGGTTGAAATTTGGTACAGATATAGTTTAGAACCTTAGAAAGGACATAGATATATTTTTATTTCAAAAATCAAAAAATAAAAATAAGAAATAAATTATTTATAAATAATTCTATGTCGATCGTTACACGACTTCGGTTCATGTTATTGTTTTAATTCATCGAAAAAAAGTAAATAAATAGTAAAAAGGTATGAAATAAATAATCCAAGTTGTCTTTATCCTCGATAGATGGCGTTGGGATCGAAATAGATTGCGCTATGGTTTCGTTACATTCATTTGGTTGGGTATCGGCCGAGCGCTTCGGTACTATCGTAGAAAAAGTGTATTATCAGTCGTATGATTATTTGTCTGTAGTGGTCCTGCTGTTTCGTATATTCTAAATTGGTTTCGTTGTATTTGTCAATTAATAAGTTTATTTGTTGGGTTTTCCTGGTTTTTTGGTTAAACTATTTAACGTAGGTTTAGTTTGATATCGATTATTAGTAGTTACTGTAGTTAGTTTGTTTAATAAAATTGTAAGTCTAATTTATAAATTAATTAGATTAGATTTAAGTCGTTTCTTTTAAATTATTTAGTTTAAGCTTGGTTATTATAGCATAGAGGATAGGTTGTAATATAGTTTCTTTTTTAATTGTTATAAATTCGTAATTCGTAGCTTTCTTTAGTTTTAAGTTAGTTTAAGTCCGTTTTTAAACTATTTTTTCAATGCCCTAAGTGAGTATACATCTATTAAATTCAAACGCAGAGCTCATTATGTTGATTTTTGAAGAGTTCCCTGGAATATCTTCCACATCTCATTTTTGAAGAGATCCCGCGAGATCGGGAACTATGTGGTTAAAACCAAAAATTTGCCGGAAGTCACTATTCCACGCGAACGAAGTCGCGGGCAAAAGCTAGTTCTTATAATAAATCATCTTTGCTATTATCAAAGTCAACATGATCCACTGATCTGATTCATAGTGATGAATTTGGTATTCCCATTTTTAAATCGTGGTATTCAATTTTTTTTATCGTCACGCGTTTTATCCCTACAGCAGTAGGCAGAGGTGCACATTACGATCACTCTAGCAATGAGGCAGTCAATATAATTTTGTTACAGTAGGTAATCATTTCACCACGTACCTGTTACACTGGTCTGTGAATATTCGTCACAATTCTTAATATAATATGTTTCTTTTATTATAGATCTTCGTTTCCTGATTATCTAAAATACATAAAAATATAACATAAATTCATAGACAGCTTTACAATTAAACTTGGGTACAATAATAAATCACAAAACTGAGATAGAACATACGTACGGGATTTAAGATATTATTGACAGTTCTGATTAACCCCTGTTCTTTACGTCTCAATGCAGACCTGTTGTATATAAATGATGGGTATAACATCACGTTAAAACTTCGCTCAGTGACTACCTTTGCAAATTCATCTATAACTTCTGCATAACCGTTGTCAATCATATTTTGATCTTCAGGTGCCAGTCCTAAAAACGTTCCTTTAAACACAAAACAATTAAAAATTATGTCCATCACTTTAAGAAAGGATCATACTAAGTCAATTTAAATTTTGAATATATTAATATGATTGATAAAGGAATAATAACAATTAGAGACTCGTTTATAAAGGCCATACAATACATCACCCACAGTCTCAACATTGAATAGTCATCTATGCAGAAAACATTTCAATGCGATTGAAAGAGATCAAGCGCTGTATAAAGCAATATGCTGTCCGAAGCAAACACAACGAGTAATTTCGATAAATAGTAATCAGAGATAATAAGATAATAAAACAGTAGTAGCAGCATTAGTAGCAGGTCTCCAGACACCCTAATCGGTTAAGGTGTCTGAAGACCAGTTACTGTGAATTAGGTGCAACTACATACAATTTTTTAAATAGTGTTTTGGAAACTTACGACAAAGTAACGCCAATAGAAAACTGGTAACACATTCTTGAATATTAATGGGCCCTTTTCCAGCCAAAACAGTCAGTCGTTTGACAAAATATTGGGCTTGTACGTTGAATTCATCCACGTAGGTGTTCATTACTGTTTGACTAAATGCTGGGTTTAATAATTTGCGTTGTACCTTCCACTCGGCCGCTGAAATTTTTAAAGTACAATTTTATTTGGTAACCGAAAAGTAGTGAGAAGAGATAAATATATAATTTTGAATTGTAACTCTCGAAAAATGAATGAATAATGAGAGAAACCAAAACGTGACCAAAACGTGAGTATATGGTAAGGTCTTATAAACTGTGTAATAATAATATTGTAAAAATAAAATATCTTGACTTGGCTCTCGAAGTTGTCGACATGAGGAATGTGGATTTCGACTATAATTGTGCCGGTAGTCATGTCGGCCAATGAGTTGATCCCTAAAAGCCCAGACATCCACCTTAGGAGGCCGACGTTGGGCGGATGGATCAAGGGTCTGATGCAGAAGGCAGTACTCCTCGGAACGGCACGTATTGTGAGGAGGTTTCTGTCTCTGGAGCCCTAACCACCAGTAGCTTGGACCATGCTCCCGCTACTGGTCGGCTCCTATTTTTATATTTTGTAAATGTTTTTTTTTTGTACTTTTTAAGGAATATTTAAAAATAGAATTTTAAAGAAGTTTAAATAGGTGTATGAAATATTGTAATATTACATTATTATCATCATACTACGTAATAATACATTATCATTATTATTTAAAATCCTCTAAAATTACCTTTTATATGCTTCTTACAAAATACAATATAATATAATAATATTTAAAAATATAATTAAAAATTTTAAAAACCCCCGACATAAAAACTTAATTTCTCTTTAAAAAGTAAAAAATAATAAAAGAAATTTAATCTTAAAGTACCTAAAAATGTACAAATAATTCTAAAAAAAAAAAATACGTCGTGTCGCGTTTTCACACACTACCATGCATAGTATCTGATCGTATTTGACAAAACGTCAAAATCGACAGACATTGCGATGATGATATTCTCACGTCTCATATGAATAGAGTTTTCCTGTTCATGATGCGCCGGAATATATTAATTTAAATTTTTCAAAACTAATAGTAATTCGTTAAATAAAAATTATCCTTGAATGTATGTTAAGTGGTATTGTAAATTAAATCGTATATGATCGAATTTCGACCACTAGGCGATCACTAGTTATAATAATAATTATACAGCTTGAATAACATACAACCTTGAGATTTTCTAAAAATACAGTCTGCGTTTAGCCACTAACCCGCTTACTACCAGGACGGCGAAGCGAAGATGTGGCTGAAGATGGAGCATCATAGAACCTGGGGCCTTAGTCGCTATTATTGTGTCAGAATGGTCGATCACTGAGCAGTGCGAGAGGGACGGAGTTATACAACCTACATAGCTCCGTCCCTCTCGCACTGCTCAGTGATCGACCATTCTGACACATTGTAATAGACTAACCTGGCTTAAAATGTCTATCCATTTTATCACTTACCGTCTGAGAGTAGTAATCCAGTTCCAATAAAATCGTTTCCGAATTTGTAAACAAATGCTTTGTCAAAACATGTATTTGCGATAAATGTAGCATCTTCTGGGTCAGTTAAAACTGAAATAAAGTAATATTGACTTAGTTCATTGGTACGCTGACTAAATAAATAGTTAGGAATTCATTCTTACCGTATACGAAATGAGGGCCCACTCGTAGGCTACTAATTCTCTCGTTTTCTATCGCGTATTCACATACTTTTCTTAAATAGTTCCATATATCTGAAATTATCTTTACAATTAGATATATTACAAAGCTTTCTACAAACTTTCTATAAAAAAAAACATTGCCCCACACTAGGATTTTCTCCTGTATCGTGGGTGCGTTTACAAACATACAATTTCACATGCACATGACACCCAGAGCCGAAACAACAATTTGTGGATCACACAGAGACTTGCTCCGTGCGGGAATCAAACCCGCTACACGTTGCGCGGCAGCCAGTTGCCTAGCCACCGCGCCAACCCTGCAGTCTAAACTGTGACACCCACTGAATGTTACTGACAACAAACTCGTCATAGTTCTTTCGAATACTAATAGACCCTATATTACCTCAGTTCTGAATACGCAAAAACATACTGAAGGAAATTAAAATACCATTAAAAATTACTATAAAACATTATTTTACTTAAATATAGCTCACATCTATTATATAAAAATAAGTCGGGTTTTCCTTCCTGACGCTATAACTCCAGAACGCACGAACCGATTTCCACGGTTTTGCATTCGTTGGGAAGGGCTCGGGCTCCGTAAGGTTTATAGCAAAGAAAATTCAGGATTTTTTTTTAATTTACAGGGGAAAATTATTGGTGGCGGAACGCAGTTCGCCAGGTTTGCTAGTCTCTTATAAACCGAAGGCCCAATTCCTCCCTTTCCGATTTTCCCAATCCCCGATTCCCAAACAACAACCCTTAAATTCCTAACCCTTAACCACCATTCCTAAGCAATCGCCGCCGCCCATGGACACTTGTAACGCCTCTGGTGTTTCAAGTGTCCATGGGCGGCGGTGATTGCTTACCATTAGGTGATACGTGGGCTCGTTTACCGTGTTACATAAAATAAAAAAAAGAACACTTATTACGTTACCATTTCTCCCAATCATGTGTCTGAATAGTTCATGCGCGTGTCCAATGATGGGCAATGCTCCTGGGTACACTGGAGGTGACCGAGGGGGAAGTTTCCAGTAGTATATGTACCACCAGACCGCAAACACCACGCTGAATATCACGGCTAGTTCTAACACTAACATTGTCAAATGCAATCACACACTGTGCCGATTCTATTACTTAACTTAAATTTATACTTTGTTGTTAGCATGCTGTTAACTGGGTACAACTAGTTTTGTGCTTATGCGCATAATTGAGAGGACGAAAATATTTTACGCTTCATAATAATATTACAGAGGAAACTTTGTTTGTTTGACACAGTACTGTTTTAGTCGGTGTTTAAAATGATAGTCAGAGAAATAGGTAACACATTTAATATAGGTTTATTGGACGTTAAATATAACAAGACTCGTTTTTACAAAGACTGCGCCATTTTGGCTACATCCCCACCAAAGCTGTGTTTTCACACACATATACACTCATAACAAGTACCACACTACTAAATTTCAATTTTTACCAAAGGAGTGCATGTTTCTTCTTCCAAATAAGTTTCTATGAAATGAGAAGATTACACCATTCGTTACTATGTGAAACAAACTTGTGATGTAAAAATTATACCTTAAAAGCGGTATACCCCTCTATACTAAAAGGTATGTGGCAGATTTCGTCCATTTTACTGCCATTTGTTGTATAACTATCATCACTGTTGTATAAATATTTTAGTGAAATATTTAGCGAATACCGTATCTATTTTGACCGGAGCTACGGACTACCTAGCGGGTTTACCCGGGCTCCAGCTTGAAAAGCAGGAGTAGGAACGAGGTGGTTTTTAGTCAGTAAGAGTCTGACACTTCCTCTCGCCTCGTCTAAGGTGAGAAAAGTCATTGCATGATTTTCCTCCCTTAAAAAAACTGTATCTATAGATTTAAATGTAGGTAAATGTCAAGTTAAATGTGATGCGTATTAAATAAATAAAAAAGGCCTCCATGCATATGTATGCAACACACAGTCATATTTTATAACTTTCATGTTTTTTTCATAAACACATTGGCTTGTTTGTTGGTTAGTATGATTATTAAATGTTAAACAAAAACGGAATAAAAATTTATTTTAGAAAATCAAGTGTCCTCAAATAATATGTGTCAGGATGTGTGTTTGGATTATATTTTATTATGGAACAAGCCCGGCACAATGTTCCGAAAACGCTATTGTACAGTTGATACAACCAAACACTGAAACACTGACACTGGCACAAACATTTCCCAGGAAAATGAATAACTGTCGTGGATCCCGCAACGAAATAAATCAGAAGATATTATTAGAGAAGAAGAAAAACAAAATATGTAGTTTCCACTTTCCCCGGTGAATATAACGCAGGAGACAGAATGACTTAAGCCTTGAAGGCATAAATATAGAATTGTACATTTGTAAACAAATCCAGGACACAGGAGAAAATCCTAGTGTAGGACAACGTATATAAAATAAAGAAAATTATAAATACGAGCCTATTAGCACGGCTTCAGTTCATAATTTATTGTGGTGTTGCATAATGTATGTGTTAGTGTTACTCGTACTACTTGGCGTAGTGTATGCATATTGCTGGTGGAAGCCGCGGTCACCGCCTACATACCCTGGCCAGCTACCGCTCATTGGACATGCCCACATATTACTTAAGCACCGCAATGGTAACACGAAGTTTATAAATTATAATTATACTTAATTTAATTTTGAATTATTTTTGTTCGCTGATTCAAAAAAATCATTGATCGAGTTACTTGAAAACGGTTTTATTTTTATGATGCTTTATGTAGGTATCCGAAATGTAAATAGGCATAATGATTGCATTAATTAGTAAATCGGTAAAGAGTTTAAAATCGTGAACTACAATTTTTGACACATATAATATTTTTGACCTTAAAACAGTGTAGTACAATCTTTGTTAGCCAATGTATTTTATTCCGCCACGTTAAATAAATAAAAAAGTTAATCTTTTCACCCATGTTTCTATTACATATATTATTGGTAATTAAATTTCACCAATAAAAATAAATTACTCACTTATAAAAGTCAACTGAAAATCACGGTTTACAGTCACATAAACACTCCCCATGTGACTCAAAAGTAGCAGAGCTTGCCTCCATAAATATACGTAATTTAAGTGAATTTAATATACGTCTCACGATAGTTTTTACAAAAATATACTTATAACAGTGGTTTTATTTTCAGACATATGGAGTTATTTTCAAAGTATCGGTGACTACGTGTTGGAAAATGGGGGAATTATTCAATTTCGGGCGGGTCCTCATATAGTTTATGGTAAGTAATATAATCCCTGAGTGACGAAACTTTCCACGAAAGTGACGAAAGTGGAAATTCGCCAATGTACCACTCTGAATACAGAGTGGTACATGACACGTATCTATACATATAATAAATCTGTAGAAGGGTCAATTTTGTACATTGAAAATATTGAAAGAATAAATAGCAGGGGGTGTTACTGGATCGATACGAAACCCAAATATGTGAAACATTTTTTTGTCTGTCTGTCTGTCTGTATGTTCAGTCATCACGTGAAAACTAACGGTTCGATTTCGATGAAACTTGGTATAATTATAACTTATTATCCTGGGCATACAATAGCATACCTTTTATCATGGAAAAATACGTAGAAAAAAACCTTTATTTTTCAGTTTTATTCTACAGAACGCGAGCTCAACAGCTGTAGCTTAATAGAGGGATCTCCTTAATTATTATGGGCCTCGCCGTATTTGGGTCTAATCAATAGATATTTATAAGATGTCATTGTCAGTGTTACTCAAAATGGAGAAATAAATCTTCCACGCGAGACTGACATCCGCGCGGACGGAGTCGCGGGCGGAAGCTAGTTTAGCAATATAACCATAATTTTTCATTAGTTTTTTATCGGCCATTTTTTTGACCAATAAACAGTATCATTCATTTCTTTTAGGTCACATGTTTTTGTTTTTTAAAGACGTTGTCCCACACTTGGATTTCTTCCTATGACGTGGGTACATTTACAAACATACAAGTTCACATACACATGACACCCAGAACCGAAATAACAATTTGTAATTTACACAAAGAGTTGTTACGTGCGGGAATCGAACCCGCTACACGCTGTGCGGCAGCTAGTTGCCCAGCCGCCACGCCGTGCAGTTACTTTTAGACATCATTGAATTTTGACCATGTTTATAATTAATATAATCATAAATTAAAAAACATGATTATGCAAGAGATAATATAAGCAAAAATTAAAACGAAAAACAACCATTTGTACTGGGTTTGCATACCAAATATGAATAATGATTGAGCGTTGAGAAAAATACTTAAAATTGGTTTTAACTAGGTTTATTATAAAACTATAATTATATTCTTAATTACCTGGTATTTTCTAACTTGCAGTCTCATACAACAAACACGTTGCCAATTAATCACATTTTAATGTTTAATTATAACCTTTTTTTACATCTAATATCATTGGACAGGGTTGCTTTTTTGTGTCACACACATAATCACACTATGGCATCTCCTCTTTGTAGTTGCTTCATGATTACGAATGATCTGATTTGATACTGATTATTTCATTTCAGTTGTGAATGACCCAGAGGCTGTTGGCATCATAGCAAACACGTGTTTGGACAAACCGTATTATTACAAGTTTCTGATCGATGGACTGGGAAATGGATTGATAACGTTAAATGGTAGATCCATACTGTTGTTATTTTAATTTAATTTATATTTTTTGTTTTGGAAGAAACATCAGCCTAAGGATGCTTATCTCACCTTATGGCGAGGCGATATGGAGTGTCAGACTCTTACTGACTAAAAACCACTCCGTTCCTACTCAAGCTTTACGAATCAGAGCCCCGATAAACACGCTAAGTAGTCCAAAGCACGCATCTTTTCATATAAAAACATAACTTAGCTGAGTCCGTTTCCACCTGTGTTGTTCCAACGAATATGATTGGTAGAAGCCAAACGCATCCACAGCAACGTAGCATAGCTCAATACTGGTGGAAAAGCCCTCATAAGCATTTGATTACAACTATTATTACATAAAGCAAACATTGAACTCCTTAATGTGTTTAAAATAAAACTAGTTTATTAACATAACTTGTTTGTAGGGTTTAACAGCGTTCTGTTTACATCATATATATAAATGTATTTGTATTCGTAAAACAATCGCTTAAATTGTATTATTTCAGGCGAAATGTGGAAGATACACCATAAGTTATTAAATCCAGCGTTCAGTCAGCATGTGCTGAATACGTACCTAAATGAAATGGACGCACAAGCTCAAAATCTTGTCTCACAATTGACAACAGTGGCGGAGAAGGGACCTGTTAATATCACAGAGTTTTTGATTCAATACGTTCTAAGAACAGTTTGTCGTAAGTTTATTAAACTGAAATAAATTAAAAAGACTTTGAAGAGCTCAAATAATATGTTAATCGACTTCAAAAGACTCCTCTTTTGGTGAAGTTGCTGTTTACATATAGGATTGACAAACATATTTAGCGAGCTTTACTTCTCAGTAAGCACATAGTAAAGCAAATTCTAATCTTTTTTAAAAATGTGAAAGTATGTGAGTTTTTGTGTTTGTGTGTGTTTGTTACTCAACCACGTCAAAACGGCTGAAGGGATCGGGATAAAATTTGAAACAATGGTAGATTATGGTCTAGAAAAACTCATTGGTTTCTTTCTATTCCATGTGAACGCTGAAAGAAGCTAGTCAAATAACACCCGATACTAAATCATCCGAATTCTGTTCGTAGGTACGTCGTTGCGGCTGGAAGCAAAAGATCAAGATATGATTGATAATGAGTATGCGAAAGCTATTGAAGAAATTGCAAATATTGTCGTTCGCCGTGCTTTAAATCCAGTCTTTCATTTCTCATTTTTATTTAACTGGACAGCAATGTATAAAAGACAAGTGAAACTAAGTCGAAATAACAAGAAACTATTGGATCCTGTAAGTTTTACCCCACACTAAGATGTTATCTTGTGTCTTGGGTGCGTTTACAAACATAGTACAAGTTCACATACCTACTCATGACACCCAAACCCGAAATAAAAATGTGTGAAACACACAAAGTGTTGCTCCTTGTGGAATTCTAACCTGCTACCCGTTGTTGGGCAGTACCCAGTCACCACATGAACCGTACAGTCACTTGACTTGAATATTAATGATGTATGCATACCTACATAATATTTTATTTTGTGAGTAAAACTTATTGCCATTTAATGTATGTGTATGACCCTATAGACCGCGTAATATGTTATAGTAATAATTTTACTTCATATTTTATATATCCTTTAATTTTAAACTATAAAACTATTTTATAGCCCGTATCAATTAAACCAAAATATAAAAAAATACAGTAACCAATAGACTAATAATAGTTAATACTTTGAAGCAAATACATAGAGGTGATGTTATCACTAAATTTCGGGGAGAGCCAAAACATACATACCCTCTTTATTTTCCTTTTTACTTATAATATAACTGGGCAGGTTGTTTTGTATAACAATTTATTTTTATACATTTCAGATAATTCAAAAAAGAAAATCTGACTTAACAGCGACCAAACGCACAGTTAATAACAACGATGATTCGGTACCAGGTAAGACGATATTAAATTAGAATTACCTACCAATATTTTGTAATACGAACCCAACAGTTTGAAATGTAAGATTTATACTTGTGATGTCACCAAATTATGTGAAGGATATAAGTATCCTTATCCTATCTAGTGATAATGCCTATTTGGGTTGCGGTTCTTGAAGGTCCCAACGCTCTGAACAGGGTTTGTAGACCATACTGCCGATTGTGCTAGAAAAAAGTTTATGAATTGTTCAAATTTTTACGTCATCTTTGGATTTAAAAACCTGCACAGTTTTTTATATCTCAGCCGATAAACGAGCAGAGGGATCACTTGATGGTAAACTATTGTCGCCACCCATAGACACCCGAAACACCAGAGACGTTAGATGTGCGTTACAGGTCTTTTCAGGGTTTGAAGAGGGGGGTAATTGTGCCTCCAGTAACCTCACTCAACGAAATAAAACTCAAGTGTAGTTTCACGTCGGTTTTCTGAGAGGCCGTGGTATCACTCCAGTCGAGCCGGCCCATTCGTGCCGATGCATGGCTCTCCTACACTGAGTTGGTAGCAACTAGCAACACCTACAAAATAATTTTAAGTTACGTATATCTGTTTTTAAGAAAAATAAATGTAAATTAAATGTAATGGTTTGGTTTTAGGTAAATTCAAACCTGCACTGGATCTATTGCTGCATTTATCTGATGAACAATACGTCCTCTCCGACGATGAAATCAGGGCGCATCTGAATACTTTCGTGGCAGCTTCTTACGACACAACTTCGTCAGTACTACAAATTGTTTTGTTAGTGCTTGGATCATATCCTGAGATACAGGAACGAGTTTATAATGAGTAAGTATTGCTGTTGCTGATCTCCTTTGAGAAAATCCAAAATTCAAACTTTATTTTTTAGCTACTTCACGTTATTTTAACTTATATGATAATTAATTCATAGTTGTTTAACAAAAACAACTAAAATTCGACGGTTTTCATAATTATAAATCATCTTCTTTCAAATGTATATATTAAGCGACATACAGGATCTAACTTTAGCTTTAAAATTTTACAGGATTAAAGATGTTTTCGGAAACAGACAAGAGTTGACTAAACACGACATCACGAAACTAATATACTTGGATGCAGTAATTAAAGAAGTATTGAGAATGTATAATACAATTCCTCTTATCGCGCGAAAACTTGACACTGATATTGTACTCCGTAAGTATTCTCTCCTATTTTTCTTGTTTTGCAAATAAATCAGCCGGATCGGTTTTTAGATGTTTTTGTCATGTTTACGGGAGAATTGCACTACTTGATTCCACCGAGTCGTTGCTATCATCGCACTACCAGACAATTGGTAAGGCGTAGTGCCAAATTTAAGTTAGATATCCCACCTACACGCACGAAGCTTTTTGCCTCTAGAATTTTTATTGATCAATGGAGTGGTACACTTTGCCAGAGTTTGTTTTTTTTCATTTTAAGACTTTATCCACTATTTTTTCTTACTATTTAACACAAATTTTAACATTAGCAACTTTAGTGGATACATTTTTTTTGTGTCTGGGCTGTAGATTTATCGGGCTCTTTTGTTTTTCTTGATGAATAACTGAATGGTTTACACCATCTATTCGGTTGTCAGCATGCTCGTGTTGAGATGGTCTGCTTGGTTCTTGGCCTGAGTGAGTATACATGGTCATCGAATGCCGCATCGCAGCTTACCACCAGGCAAGATGGTGACCAAACATTGACCCATTTGCTATAATGAAGAGCGTGTGGTCTGGTGAAATGTTCAATGTCAGCTGGTCTCCCCCCTCTTCTTACTCTTCATTAATTGTGACCGTATGGAAGCACGCTATGTTTCTTCCACGTTTTGTAGTCTACTTCGGGCGTTGCGGACTACCTAGTGGGTTGACACTACTTCTCACCGAATTTCGTCCTCAAAAAAAAGAAGACCGTATCGAAGCACGCTATGTTTCTTCCACTTTGTAGTCTATTGAAGTCCCATTATCAAAATAAATAACATTATAAGTACTTAATTATGTAGTGATTGTTATTGTGTAATTTCAGCTAAATATACTTTACGAGCTGGAAGTTCGTGTATCATGTCGATATATGGCCTTCACCGCCACTCCTCGTGGGGACCGGACGCGAAGCAGTTCAAACCGGAGCGATGGCTGAATCCCGCTACTTTACCTACTAACCTCAACGTTTACGCCCCTTTTGGTATTGGCAAGCGAATTTGCATTGGTATGTCCAATTGTCCATTTTACTCGCTTTTTCGTTTCAAATTCGAATTCAATTAAAGAAACGTACTCGTCCTCGTATCTTCACGACTTTAATCCCTGAAGGAGTAAGGAGAGGTGCACATTATGACACGTAATGCTACTGTACTGTACAATGTATTCCCACTTTTCACTGTTTGTGTTATAAGTCCTATGTAATAGGGAGTAAGCCTATTGCCATATATTGGGCACAATTCCAAACTCCGTGCTACTATTGAGAAATTCTCCAAAAACCGTAAAAGCCCAGTTATTCTTTGCCCAACCCGGGTTAGGGCCACTTGCGACCATTTGGCCAACGGGGCAGTCCAATTGGCGTGTTGTAACCTTATATTTATAACTTCACAGGCAAACAGTACGCCATGATGTCCATGAAGACATCGCTTGTGCATATCGTACGAAAGTTCCACATTACTGGTGATGATATCAGCACGCTGAAATGGAATTTTGAAGTCGTATTGAAAGCAAAAACTCCTCTTATTAACTTGACGTTAAGGTCTTAAATTGATAAATTAAAGGCTATTCTTACTGCGTATGTGTTTGTTTATTTCTATATCGAACCCCTTTCTTACAACTTCCCTGAAACTTTTCATCAGTTTTTACAGTGTAGTCAATGTAACCTACATAATTGTGTTTATTATAGTCTACTACATACTAGCTTCTGTCAGCAGTTTTGTCCACGTTCCTGTGTCCTATATATTATTCCAGACCATAAACTACCCCTATTCCAAATTTCATCTCGATCCAAACTTTGGCATGTAATGATCTATTGATGATAATTATAGAATCAAGTGGGTTAGGGAATATCTCTCTCTCTCTCTCTCTCTCTCTCTCTCTCTCTCTCTCTCTCTCTCTCTCTCTCTCTCTCTCTCTCTCTCTCTCTCTCTCTCTCTCTCTCTCTCTCTCTCTCTCTCTCTCTCTCTCTCTCTCTCTCTCTCTCTCTCTCTCTCTCTCTCTCTCTCTCTCTCTCTCTCTCTCTCTCTCTCTCTCTCTCTCTCTCTCTCTCTCTGAGAATTAATGCATAAGATATTTTAATGAATATATTTATAAAACGTGAGTAACTGGACATACAACTTGTGTATTTAACTAGTCATTATTTTATCTTATTTATCAAAAATTAAACCTGCATTGAAGGATTGTTTATATATTTTAAAATTATATTAATTAGTATGTATCCAAACTGTTTTGTCATATCCATTAAATTTTAACATCATGGACTGCCCACAAAGTAATGTTTATCTCTTCTGACGGTTATTTTTAATTTTCATACCCCGTCATCGGTGTAGGCTCAGCTCGCCCCTTGGATCTCGCCCCTGATTGCCTAAGTGCATCAACTCGCCCCTTAAATTATTAGATACTCCAACTCGCCCCCGATTGTTGGTTAGTTAAAAGTACTGTCAGCACTCTAAGTTTATAAAATATTTAAATGAATATTTTTTCTTAAAACTTCAATAATGCTTCTTATAAAACTCTCTCTTCTTCAATAAAACTTCAAAAATTTCAAAGGGTTTTTTTATTGTATGAAACAAGCCGGTAACCGAGCAGACGTATTACCCTGATAGCAAGCAATCGCCGCCGCCCATGGACACTTGAAACACCAGAGGCGTTACAAGTGCGTTGCCGGCTTTTTGGGAGTTAGGAATTTAAGGTTGTTGTTCGGGAATCGGGGATGGGGAAGATTGGGAAGGGGGGAATTGGGCCTCCAGTAACCTCACTCACACAACGAAACACAACGCACGCGTTGTTTCACGTCGGTTTTCTGTGAGGCCGTGATATCACTCCCGGTCGAGCCGGCCCATTCGTGCTGAAGCATGGCTCTCCCACACTTAAATGCCGCAAGGGGCGAGTCGATGCATCAAAATAATTATTTAATTGTTAAATTTTTCACTCGCCCCGTAAGGGTTTTCGTAAGGGGCGAACCACAACTCCAAATTAATAAAAACGGGGCGAGTGGAACATTTTAATCGGAAGGGGCAAGATCCAGGGGGCGAGCTGATACTACACCCCGTCATCATCCCTATTGATTACACAGATACAATATAGGCCTACATTTATGATATTTTTGATGGAACATTAATTAGTATTAAGTTAAAGCCTAGTACAACAATCACTTAGGTAAGTACAACATGCATTATGTACTAAGTGGGTTACAAATTAAAGTTACAGGAGACAGGCGAATCCAACCATTTATATAGTAGTAGTAATCGGAGACAAATATTAAAAACTTAAAAGCGACGATACGAACAAAAAAACATCAAAAAAACAAAATTAACATAATAAAATAGAGTAGTATTAAAATAGAATAGTAAAACAATGATCGACAACTAAAGACAAAAAAGTTGCAAAGCGAGATAGATGACATTCACGTGCGAACTTCGTCGCAAAAATTAATATCTATAAAAAGTCACCGCTACTACAATTATTATTTTATTTTCTTGTAGCCATTTACGAGTGAATTTAATCATTTAAGTCTTTGACTGCTAATACAAAACTGTTGAATGCAAATCCTCCGCTAACGTCGGTCACCGGTGACCAACACGGCGTTCAATCTGTTAAAGGCCCGTATGAATAGATTGCCAACCATTTAAACAAGCATGGTGATTAATACTCATGAGAAGCATCTCCGAGTGAGAATAGGCTTTTGCTTAGCAGGCTCCGGAGCTGCGGACTACCTAGCGGGTTTACCGGGGCTCCGGCTCGAAAAGCAGGAGAAGGAACGGGGTGGTTTTTAGTCAGTAAGAGTCTGACACTCCCTCTCGCCTCGCCCAAGGCGGGAGAAGACATTGGATGATTTTCCCACTCAAAAAAAAAAGGCACACATATAGGTCACATATAGGTCATTGATACAATATAATCACAACAATATAACTTTTATATTATGTCATCTACTTGCTGCTACGGATCCTTTATGTGCGAGTTCGACTCGCACTTAGCCCGTTTTTTTTTATTATTTGGGAAAAAAATAACGTGAGATAAAAATAAATTAAAAATACAAAACACCATTTGCACAATTTTACTTAATTTATTTTGATCCCTGAATATTTTGGCACTTTTTAAACAGGCTGTTTATAATAAGTGTAACAGAAGCAAGCTCTAAGGGTCTTAAGCAATAAATTGCAGGTTACCAAGGAATTTTCAAGATGAAAGTGTTAAACTATCCTTTAGAATTTAAGTATAGATTGCACAGGGCTCAAAGTGATGCGAAAGAAAATTTAATAGCAAGTAAATTAGCGAGGAAGCATTGTTACGACAAAAATCTTAATTGTATAACTTATACCGAAGGTAACTTGATATTAATAAAAAGACAAACAGGAACTACATTGCAATGCATTTATAATGGACCGTTTCAAATTATAAAAAACAAGTCACCAAATGTCATCTAGTTAAGTATAAAAATAAGATATATTTAGAAAAAAGTTAGAGGCATTATAAGATGTAGAATATTCATTTAAAATATTTTTTTTGTTTTTTTTTATAACGTCACGCCTTTTATCCCCGAAGGGGTAGGCAGAGGTGCACATTATGGCACATAATGCCACTGTACACCCACTTTTCACAATTTGTGAAAAGTGGGTGTACAGTGGCATTATGTCATGTAATAGGGGGTTAGCCTATTGCCATATAGATACCGGGCACATTTCCAGACTCCGTGCTACAACTGAGAAATTTTCGAAAAACCGAAAAAATCCCAGTAATACTTTGCCCGACCCGGGAATCGAACCCAAGATCCCTTGCCCGGCAGTCTCACTTGTAACAACTCGGCCAACGAGGCAGTCGTTAAAAATAAATGAAAAAAAAAGTGTAATTTAGTTTTTTTTTTACTTAATGCGGTGTGATGTGGTCACGTAGCATAGTTAAGTAAGATAGATAAGATTTGTTCCTAGTTCATAAGCATATCGACACATACCAACTCCATATACAGTATGGAGATCACTCATATGATTTAAATGAAACTACACTAAGTAGTACTCTTTCCAAAATAAATAATGAAATTAATCAAGTATTCAATTCTGTGTGAACAGTTCCATATTCCTTGATCGAGAGCTGTAATGTTGTAGGTTATCTAGAAATTCCGGAGCTGCGAGCTGGAAAAAAAAGACAACCGTCTAGCAATATGACGGGCATGCGGTGCGGCTGTTATAATGTCGTATTTGTAAATAGTGATCAAATTAGCTCAAAGAGAATAATGCAGTTATTGGCTTAACTGCTGCGCCTATTTCGCTCATTTTTCGTATATCGTTAGCCAAGATCATACGGTATAAATAAGCCACTAAATAAAGAAGGATCATCAATTTGATTCGTAGAGTAAGTACGTACTATGTCGTTTCTGAGATCATTCACCCTCACACATCACATGTAGAATAGACCACGACTATAGAGTGATCGCTGCGATCCAATACAAATTGTAGTTTGGAATCGATAATAGTAATGACAGGAATGACACAAGTTTTTATAACTACAACCGAAAATAAATGTTTTGCATATCATTAAGATATGCGAAATGTGTGATTATCATATATGTATAACTGCTGACGTACTAGTAGGGGATACGATTAAAAGTTGTAAACATACGGGTTTCCTAAAAAATCTTTTCGAAGCTATATTTTTTTTTTTATTTTCCAAAAAGAGATTAAGTATTTTTATCCATTACACAGAACGATAAAGGTGGAAGTTATATCGGAACTTTAGATCATACGAATCGAGCTTGCTCACCTCGGGTTCATATATATTTATTTGCAATAAAATAACTATTTTTAAGTTAGAAGTCATTATTCCCTTGGAAGATGGGTTTAGTATCGGAGGATACGATGGAGCATATGGTGGTGGTGGGCCCTGCATGGGCTGAGCACCACCATGTCCTCAGGAATGTGCGGGCTGCGATGGTATGGAGCGAGGGCGACTGGGATGCCGTCTCCTCCTTCTGCGAAGTAGTCATGCTAGATAAGGAAGACATGGGGCGCGTGAGGGAACAAACCTCTTCACGCCCTGTTAGACACGAGAGGCTCCGGACGTCGGGTATCAAGTGACAATCTCCGGCACTGTAAGCGCGGGTCTGCGGGCGGTGAGCAAGGGTAGCTTGCCACCACAGATGTGGCCCAGTGTGGCTGTTGCTGACTCGGAGCTGAGGGCTCTGGCTCGAAAAGCAAGAGTAAGAACTGAATAGTTTTCAGTCAGTAAGTAATCTTCGGACAGTCCCTCTCACCTCGCCCAAGGCGAGAGAAGTCATTGGATGATTTTCTCCCCTAAAAAAGTCCCTTAGTATGGATCGCCAATTGCGTTAATACTCTTGCGTCTTCCCATCTTTCAAGCTAAGTACCTATGTTGCTATTGTCTAACAGGATCGTGTATCAACTGTCCACATTGGCTTATCGATAAGACCATGGAATACTGAAACATTTTTTATGGATAAGATCACAAAATTGTCGTGTTGAGGTGCGTTGCTTGAGACTAAAACAGATAATTTCTATTTGTTATGCAGTCGCAAAATTTTTGTGTTCTATAAAAAGGAGACGTAGTAAGTAGCAGGTGGTATATTGTGTATGTCTCCATAAACATTTTCGTTTGCCAAGACGAGGCTAAATCACGTTCTTACAGCGGCGGACATCTAAATATACAAGCATTTCATTTCTCATTTAGTTGCAGAACCCTAAAAACACTAGTGTTTTTTATCTAATAAAAGAACTAGAGAAAACTAGTCATTCAGCTTACATATAAATATAAAATGTCGATCAGTTTAAGCGCAGTTTGTAACTGGAGTGTTGCACAATGTCTTTGTTAGTGCTAACCGTAATATTTAGTGTGTTGTTTGCAATATGGTGGTACTGGTGGAGACCTCGATCTCGGTCACCCCCAACGTTCCCTGGTGCATTACCCATCTTTGGACACAGTTTCGTGGCACTAAAAAATCGAAATGGTATAATACTCTTAACCTATTGGTGTTCTTTTTTAACTAACTGTTGGATTTTCTTAATTCAGTTCTCATAGACACATATTATACACAATGGCTACGAATCTTACATACCTCTTCGCTTCATCAACAGTCATCGTCTTTTGGTCCATGCTAGTTGGTTAATAGTACTTTTAATTTTATCCGTTCTTTAATATATCGCAAATCTGGTCGCTATATTATGTCAGCAAGGGGAGACTTTCATGCCTTTCCTTTCAAATACAACATGTATCACATTGATCGTTCGATGCAGTTCTTTGGCCGACGCGGCAACATCTATCACTCTTTCGTGATTCACTTTTCTATTACGCCCAAGAGGCTTATACCACGATATTTTTGCACCCCTTTTATTTAAATAGTCGCAATTTGGTTAAAAGTATTATATACGTACCAATATTCAAAGATGATTTTTATTCAAGGTTGCCAAGATATTATTGTGCATAAAATTTCATCCAATAAATTTTAAAATAGTACATGTCATAGTGTTTGCGTCACATGATATTGAAATATTATTTAATTGATAAAATTAAGTGATTACATGTCTTTATTTCAGACGTATGGAGTTTCATGGAACGTATTTTCAATTATGCAACAGATGAATGTGTTGTCATTAAGCTCGGTCCCCATAATATATATAGTAAGTAAAAGCCATAGTGTTGCATTATGCTTGCATAGAGCAATTGTAAATACTTTTTACGACTTTCAATGAAAATATGGTGATGGAAAGAAAAAATGGTTTAGTGACATTTTTCTACCGGTGGAGGAAGGGGGAATCCACAGATCTATAAAATTGTTACGCGTAAACACGTTCTAGTGGGCAAACCTGTCAAATATTGATATTATATCTGACGAAACCAACTAAACTTAGTTAGAGTCATTTAATCGGATCGAATAATATCTGGTGTATATATTCAACATGATATTAGACTTAATTATTATGTTATCGGCTTACTCACGTAATGTTTTGACGAGGAACTCGACTAACGAGCCAACAACGTCTTAGCATAGGGTCAGGCTTCAACCGTAGAAATACCTTTAAATTGCATCCATAGTTGACCTGGCTGCCGGTAACTGTACTATTCAGCTCGAAGCAGGAATAGGAACGGGGTAAGTTATAGTCAATAAGAAAATGACACTCCTATCGTCTTACTCAGGGCAAGAGGTGTCATTTGATGATTTTGCTCATCATTTTTAAACATGGATTGTTTTGTTACAGTTGTTAGTGACCCAGATGAAGCTGGTGTTATAGCAAACACAAGTTTGAAGAAATCATTTCTTTATAGTTTCTTGGATAACATATTAGAAAATGGACTACTGTTAGAAGATGGTACGGCGATGGCGAGTGCCTGTTTATTTTTTATATTTATTACTCTCCATAATATTATTTTTTGATATTTTTCATTTATTCCAGTGCCCATATGGAGAGTACATCGGAAGTTACTGAATCCTGCATTCAACGTGCACACACTGAACACATTTCAAAATATTATGAACGTAGAAGCTAAAAAATTTGTCTCAATGTTGAAAGATAAAGCAGGAAAGGGACCATTCGATGTGAAAGAACTTATGGTTCTATATATTCTGAGATCAGTTTGCAGTAAGTATACGGACTCGACTCTTTACTAAAAACTCACACATGACCTATTTACTTACCATATCTTACTTTTTGTGTTTTAATACTGAATTTGATTATTTCGAACTTAATATGAACGGTGCCACGGTAAAGTTAATCTTATTCTAATCTATGTTTATTAATAAGAGGGTAAAAAATATAGAGTTCCTTAAGGCTGTATATTGTCGCCTATTTTGTTTAGTATATCATAATCGCTCAGTGAAGCTTTTAAAGTAACATAAGCATAGGTATAGTGGAAACGACTTATAATTTGCTGATGTTACCATTCTCCTTAGAATAAGCGGGAACTTAGCCAGCCCACTTTTTACCTTAACGGATACCAGCCTTCATTAAAACAACAGTAATGTAGTATTTAATATTGTATTTATTATACTAAGGTAATAATGGTTTAGTTAACAATTTATATTTCTAGGAACGTCGTTGGGATTAGAAGCTAAAGACCAAGATACGATTGACAAAGAATACGCACAAGCGATCGAAGAAAGCATGGAAATAGCAGTAAAACGATCTTTTAACGTGGCAGTATATCCTTCGTTTATTTTCAACAAAACTGCAAAGGGAAAAAGAGAACAGGAATTAATCGCGAGAATAAAGAATATTTTAAATAGTGTTAGTATGTATAATTTACTTTTTATTTCTATATAAGATAATTCATTTCATTTTTATCAGCAACAGCCAATATTGTATTCGCAATGATAACAGTCAATAACGTAATGTAAGCTTATAACAAAAGTTGTTATTAGTAATTATTTTACAATTAGCAGTGTCTTAAGAGATGAGCGTGATCGCGCAACCGTGTCCCATGAAAGAATGTGTGCCTGACCCTTCCTCGTATCGGCTGGGTCCTGTAGCGTCCCTAAAAATACCGCTTTCTCTTTGCAGCGTCGCAGCCCTTAACTGTTTTGGTCTCACCTACTTAACTTGTGTCGATCACACTATCTTTAAAATTTGGTGAGATCTTAAAACTAAACAAATTAATTTTGAAATGATTCATGGAAAAGGGGCTGGCAGCGGTCGTCTTAAGTGTGTTCACGAACTGTTCTCCGACATAATATTGCACGTCCCTTGCCAAAACGTACAAGAAACCAGCTTGCTTCGAGTCCCTCATTCTTATTAACATTTGTACATTTCAGGCAATCCAGAAACGTAAATCTGATTTTAAAACCACCAATAACAAACAAAATAACAAAACGGACTTCAGTGATGATTCAGCGAATAGTAAGTTTTGGATTTTGTGTTTACTTTCCTTAACTTTATCCATGAAATTATTTAAAGAAGACAGTTCAACTTACGTTAAATTGCTAACGGTTTTTTGATTTCACAATAAAGCTAATCGTACCTAATAATTCATTTTTGGCCAACAGGTAAATTCAAACCAATTCTAGATCTAATGCTGCATTTATCTGATGAACAAGAAGGTTTCTCCGACGATGACATCAGGCAACATCTGAATACTTTTGTATTTGCATCTTACGATACAACTTCAGGAGTATTGCAGACCGTATTGTCAGTGCTAGGATCACGTCCAGATGTACAGGAACGAGTCTATAAAGAGTAAGTGTGGATAGTTTTTGATGAGCAAGAGAAATAAGTAGTAATTATCAGAGATTAATGAAAACAACCTATCAGTTCACGACTCTCAATTAAAACGAAAAGCACCATTAAACAAATTGATCACTTGCAATTTTTTTGTATAATTGGTTTTCCTTCTAATATGATGGTGTACCCAGTGACAGTATAATTTATGTGATTGAAACTGTGAATGTGTTTGTGGTACACACGAAACTTATTGCTTATTTATTTTCGTATTACAGGATTGTTGAAGTATTCGGAGATAATGTGGAATTGACAAAATATGACTTACCAAAACTGGTTTACTTAGAAGCAGTGATAAAAGAGGTTTTGAGGCTATATTCTATAGTTCCCTGGGTTGCGAGACAAATTGACACTGATATCGTTTTCCGTATGTACTCGTATTGTAATTATTCCATATATTATTATTTATTTAAAATCCTCTTAAATTACAGTTTTAAATACTACTTATAAAATACAAAATAAGAAAAATAATAAAATAGGAGGCGACTAGTAACGGAAGCATGGTCAAACTACCGGTGATTAGGGCTCCAGAGACAGAAACCTCCTCACAATACGTGCCGTTTCAAGGAGTACTGCCTTCTGCATCAGGCCCTTGATCCATCCGCCCAACGCCAGCCTCCTAAGATGGTTGTCGAGGCTGTTGAGTATTAATGATTGCCGAATCCACATTCCACATGTCGACAACCTCGTGAGCCAAGTCAAGATATTTTATTTGTTTATCTTTCTCAGCTTTCACGAGGTTGTCGTCATAGGGGATGGCGACATCGATTATCATCGTGCGGCGCGCTTGTCGGTCTATCAATACTATATCAGGTTTATTGGTTACAATAGTCCTGTTAGTGATGATAGATCGATCCCAGTACAACGTGATATGACCATTTTTTAGAACTGGATCGGGCACATACTTGTTGTATGCACATAGTTGCTGTAAATATTATCTCCACTCTATTGTAGGTTGGAAACATTACAAAAGTTTTTTTGTTATTTCAGCGAAATATACATTAAGGGCTGGAAGTACATGTGTTCTGGTAATATACAATCTTCACCGTCACCCTTCGTGGGGACCAGATGCGAAGGAGTTTAAACCGGAGCGATGGTTGAATCCCGCCACCTTACCTACTAACCCCAACGTATACGCACCGTTCGGTATTGGCAAACGAAACTGCATTGGTATGGTCACATAACTGAAGGAAATGTAATTTTGTAAAGTCTGTATAATTATTTTACTCATTGCTCTTACTTTACAGGGAAACGATACGCTATGATGACCTTAAAGACGTCGGTTGCGCACATCGTACGGAATTTCCAATTATCTGCTGATATTAGTAATTTGTGCTGGAACTTTGAAGTTGTATTAAAACCCTCAAAACCAATTCTTGTTAGTTTTACGTTAAGACCTTAAATTAAAAATAAATTATTCATTATCTAAGTATTTTATTGTATCCCCTTACTACTATACTACTATACTAAAAAATCAATAAAAAAAATCGATAGATTTTTTATGGTAAAAGCTGGTAAAAGAGCAGACGGATCACCTAATGATAAGCAATCGCCGCCTCCCATGGACACTCAAAATACCAGAGGCGTTACAACTGCGTTGCCGACCTTTTGGGGCTTAGAAAATAAAGGGTTGTTAGGAAATCGGGGATTTGAAGGATTGGGAAGGGCGGTAATTGGGCTAGATGGACTTTTTTAAGGGGGGAAAATTACCCAACGACTGCTCTCGCCTTAAGCGTGGTGAGAGGGAGTGTCAGACTCTTACTGACTAAAAACCACCCCGTTCCTTCTCCTGCTTACTTCTGCTGCTTGCTGCGGTGGACAGCTAAATAGTTTTTGAAGCATTCTAATTCTTTTTAGATCCAGAACACTTAAAACGGTAGTGTTTTTTTTCCTATGGTCTAAAAATACCTTTTAAGAAAAACTAGTCATTCAGCTTATATAGGTACGTATAAATAAGAGATGTCGATTAATTTCATCGCAGTTCGTCTTGTGTTCCACAATGTCTTTGTTAGTGCTAATCGTAATATATAGTGTGTTGTTTGCAATATGGTGGTTCTGGTGGAGACCTCGAGTTCGGTCACCCGCACCGTACCCTGGTGCATTGCCCATCATTGGACACATTCATGTGGCTTTCAAATATCGGAATGGTATAATACTCTTACCTTATTAATCATCTTGAACTATCTGACATTTGGATTTTCCATGATTGAGTTTATATGGATTATTTTTGGAGAGGATGCACCATCCATCTCCACCTAAAAGTAGCTATACGACCTATTTTTAAGTCGGGTCAGATCAGGTTACTAGTAACTGGTCGATGAGGAAACATTAAAGGGAGGCCTTCGGTCTGCAGTGGCAGTTGCAGTGTTGTTACTGATATGATGACGACAGTAATTAAATTTAAATTTTACTAGGTCTGAAGATGACAGGCTAGTACAACGACTACTCAAGCCGATGTGGCAATTTCAGATTTCAAATTGTATAATATGTGATCATAGGTTAACTTGAATCATATCAGCTATTGGGAGTGGATAATTTTGCGGTGAAACCTTGAGGAATTATCCGCTTTGAAATCTGACATGCATGTATTTTTTCCAAAGAATATATTACCAGAAGCATTCTTTCCAAAATTGGTTGAAAGTATTATATACCTACCTATATTCAAAGTTACGTTCCATGTTTTTTTATTCAGTAGTGAAAATATTATTGTGCATAAAATTTCATCCAATAAATTTTAAATAACGCATAATATGTGCCTCACATGATATTGAAATATTATTTAATTAAGGGATAATTATGTGTCTTCATTTCAGACGTATGGAGTTATATGGAACGCCTTTTCAATTGTATAACAAATGAGTGTGTTGTAATAAGGATGGGTTTCCATAATTTGTATGGTAAGTAAAAGCCATAGTGTTGTATTATGCTTGCATAGAGTAAATAAAGTCGACAGTCGTAGATTCAAACTTTCGATAATTCGAAGTTATCACGAAGTCTTGTGACCAAATGAATCGTTAACTCGAACTTATCGGCATCAAACTCTCGACAATTTGAAGTTGCAGAGAGTAAGGGACAGATAGATCTTAGAACCTGCAGACGTCAGTACCGACATTTTAAGGCAAAATCAACCAGTTTGACAGGATCTAGATTGTTTAGAATAATTTATTTCAAACGACATTTTACTTTAACGAATATTAATTGTCATTTAGGTTATGTACATCATAAAATGACGTAATTTTTTTTTCTAATGTTTGTTTGTTGGTAATTTTTCTCAACTAAGAAACTAGTTTGTATGGATACAGGCTGCATTTTGCTTAATCGGTTACTTGGGTAGGTAGCATGAGAGAATTTTGAGAGATGTTTTCCGCAATTTTTGCTCCCAATCTTCAAAACTACAACCCTCAAATTCCTAACCTCCAAAAGGCCGGCTTGACTTTGGCATATTTTTTTCTAGTTATTTCTATATACTGTTCTGTTGACGACTAAGTCAAAGTATATTTATTTCAATTAATACATAGAATAAAGTTGAACCTCGCATCAATCAAATACTTCGAATGTCTAATTGTACTTCTTTGGACGCCTTTAGGCGTCCAAAGAAAGTGAGGTCCAAAGAAGAAGAGAAGGTGTCGTCAAAAAACTAACACACACGTGTTAGTATTCTTAATCAGGGCGAGAGGTGCCATTAGAATAGACGATTTCCTCCTCATTTTTAAACATGGATTGTTTTGTTACAGTTGTTAGCGACCCAGATGAAGTTGGTGTTATAGCAAACACAAGTTTGAAGAAATCATATCATTACAGTTTCGTGGATAACGCACTAGCAAATGGACTACTGCTAGAAGATGGTACGGTGATGACGAGTGCCTGTTTTTTGTGTTTATCGCACTCTATAAT
The DNA here is from genome assembly GCF_023101765.2 of Spodoptera frugiperda. Taxonomy (NCBI): domain Eukaryota; kingdom Metazoa; phylum Arthropoda; class Insecta; order Lepidoptera; family Noctuidae; genus Spodoptera; species Spodoptera frugiperda. The sequence goes on from NC_064224.1 coordinate 4,276,904, forward strand.
ATAATTTTTCAATATTTTTCAACTACTTCCAGTGCCCACGTGGAGAATACATCGCAAGTTACTGAATCCTGCATTCAACCTGCACACACTGAACACATTTCAAAATATTATGAACGTAGAAGCTCGAAGTTTGGTCTCACAATTGAAAGATAAAGCAGGAAAGGGACCAGTCGATGTGAAAGAACTTGTGGTTCTATATATTTTAAGAACAGTTTGCAGTAAGTATACGGACTCGGCTCGTTACTAAGAATGTTTTATATGACAGAAATTGCTAGCAATCATAAATACATATACAAATAAATCATCAGCTTGTAGATGTAGATAGGCTCAGATAAAAGAACAGTGGACAATATAGTTGAGATGATATAACTCGCGCTCTACAATAGATTTTATGAGAATGCCTATGGAAAAAATCCGAGTGAAACTGTCATCGGTAATCCGATTGCTCCAATACTCGCGTCAGCAATCCGAACGCTGCCGAACAGTGGACGCAGTCAATCTGTTTGATGCGATCCATGCGATGCGTACGATGCGGGTCTGTGGACGCTTACCATAAGAATGAGTGCCCCGCTTACCTCCCCGCTTGTCTCGATGAGTTGTTTTTGACTGTTGTGAGTGATAACGTGTGGGCGTTAACAGCTTGGACTTTAATAGTCTTAATAATAAAAATCCATTTATATTTCTAGGAACGTCGTTGGGATTGGAAGCCAAAGACCAAGATATGATTGACAAGGAATACGCAGAAGCGATCGAAGAAATCATGGACATAGCAGTAAAACGAGCGTTAAACATAGCATTACATCCTTCATTTATTTTCAAGAGAACTGCAAAGGGAAAAAGAGAACAGGAATTAATCATGAGAATAAAGAACATTTTAAATAGTGTAAGCATGTCCAATTTAATTCTCATTTCTGTCTGAGACATTTCATTTCATCATCGGCAACAGACCATATAAAAGTTCATAAATACATTGCACATCACTTGCCGAAACATAGAAAAAACCGGCTTTCTTCAAGTCCTTCATTCTTATTAACATTTGTATATTTCAGACAATCCAGAAACGTAAATCTGATTTAAAAAAGGTCGAAAACAAACAAAATAACAATACGGACGTCAGTGATGGTTCAGCGAATGGTAAGTTTTGGTTTTTGTGTTTAATTTCCTTAACTTTATCCATAAACTTATTTAATGAAGACGGTTCAACTTACGTTTAAGTGACAGAAGAAGAGTGAGAGAGTAAGAAAGCTAATCGTGCTTAATATTTTATTTTTGGCCTCCAGGTAAATTCAAACCAATTCTAGATCTAATGCTGCATTTATCTGATGAACAAGAAGTTTTCTCCGACGATGACATCAGGCAACATCTGAATACTTTTGTATTTGCATCTTACGATACAACTTCTGGAGTATTACAGACCGTATTGGCAGTGCTAGGATCACGTCCAGATGTACAGGAACGAGTTTATAAAGAGTAAGTATGGATAGTTTTTGATGAGCAAGAGAAATTAGTAGCTATTAGCAGGTATGAATGAAAATAACTTATCAGTTCACGACTCTCAAACCAAAAGTACCATTGAACAAATTGATTACTTGCAAAATTTTTGTATACCTAATTGAAGGTTTTTCTTGTATTATTATGGTGGAATTTTAAGAGAGTCACTTTTTCCGGACTACCCAGTGACAGCATAATTTATGAGATTGAAGCGTTGGTTGTACACACGAAAATTATTGATTTTTTATTTTCGTATTACAGGATTGTCGAAGTATTCGGAGATAATGAGGAATTGACCAAATATAACTTACCAAAATTGGTTTACTTAGAAGCAGTGATAAAAGAGGTTTTGAGGCTATATTCTATAGTTCCCTGGATTGCGAGACAAATTGACACTGATATGGTTTTCCGTATGTATTGTAATTATTCCATATATTATTATTTATTTAAAATCCTCTTAAATTACAATTTTAAATACTACCTATGAAATAGAAAGTAAAATAACATTCAAACATAGAAGCCGACCAGTAGCGGGAGCATGGTCCAAGCTACCGGTGGTTAGGGCTCCAGAGACAGAAACCTCCTCACAATACGTGCCGTTTCGAAGAGCACTGCCTTCTGCATCAGGCCCTTGACCCGTCCGCCCAACGCTAGCCTCCTAAGAAGGTTGTCGAGGCTGTTGGGTATTAATCCATTGGCCGACACGACTATCGGCACAACGATAGCTGAATCTACATTCCACGTATTGACAACCTCGTGAACCAAGTCAAGATATTTTATTTGTTTATGTTTCTCAGCTTTCACGAGGTTCTCGTCATGAGGGATGGTGATATCGATTATCATCGTGCGGCGCGCTTGTCGGTCTATCACCACTATAATAAGGTTTATTGGCTACAATAGTCCTGTCAGTGATTAGTACAACGTGATTTGACCGTTTTCTAAAAGTGGATCATATTTATTGTTATTATTATATCCACTACATTGTTAGATGGAAACATCATAAACGTTTTCTGTTATTTCAGCGAAATATACATTAAGAGCTGGAAGTACATGTGTTCTGGTAATATACAATCTTCACCGTCACCCCTCGTGGGGACCAGATGCGAAAGAGTTTAAACCGGAGCGATGGTTGAATCCCGCCACCTTACCTACTCACCCCAACGTATACGCACCGTTCGGTATTGGCAAACGAAACTGCATTGGTATGGTCACATAACTGAAGGAAATGTAATTTTGTATGGACTCTATAATTATTTTACGCATTGCTCTTGTTTTACAGGGAAACTATACGCCATGATGACCTTAAAGACGTCGGTTGCGCACATCGTACGGAATTTCCAATTATCTGCTGATATTAGTAATTTGTGCTGGAACTTTGAAGTTGTATTAAAACCCTCAAAACCAATTCTTGTTAGTTTTACGTTAAGACCTTAAATTAAAAATAAGTAATTAATTACTAAGTATTTTATTGTATCCCCTTACTTTAATAGATAATTTCTATTTGTTAATAGAATCGCAAAATTTTGTGTTCTATAAACCGGACACTTAGTAAGTAGCAGGTGGTATATTTATTGTGTATGTCTCCATAAACATTTTCATTCGCCGAGACGAGGCTAAAATCACGTTCTTTAAATACTTGACATATGTATTTAGACGTACCAACAGGTCGCGGCGGACAACTAAATAGTTCTACAAGCATTCTATTTATTTTTAGATCCAGAACACTTAAAACGGTAGTGTTTTTTTCTCCTATGGTCTAAAATACCTTTTAAGAAAAACTAGTCATTCAGCTTATATAGGTACGTATAAATAAGAGATGTCGATTAATTTCATCGCAGTTCGTCTTGTGTTCCACAATGTCTTTGTTAGTGCTAATCGTAATATATAGTGTGTTGTTTGCAATATGGTGGTACTGGTGCAGACCTCGAGTTCGGTCACCCGCACCGTACCCTGGTGCATTGCCCATCATTGGACACATTCATGTGGCTTTCAAATATCGGAATGGTATAATACTCTTATCTTATTAATCATCTTGAGTTATCTGACATTTGGATTTTCCATTATTGAGTTTATATAGATTATTTACGGAGAGGACGCACCATCCATCTACACCTACAAGTAGGCCTATTTTACCGTAATAGAAAAATCGCAAGTTTGCCCTTTTACTAGGTCTGAAGATGACAGGCTAGTACAACTACTGTTCAAGCCGATGTGGCAATTTCAGATTTCAAATTGTATATGTGATCTATATATGTGAATTAACTTGATTCATATCAGATATTGGGAGTGGAGAATTTTGCGGTGAAACCTTGAGGAATTATCCGCTTTGAAATCTGACATGCACGTATTTTTTCCGAAGAATATATTACCAGAATCATTCTTTCCAAAATTGGTTGAAAGTATTATATACCTACTTATATTCAAAGTTACGTTCCATGTTTTTTATTCAGAAGTGAAGAAATTATTGTGCACAAAATTTTATCCAATAAAATTTAAAATAATGCATAATGTGTGCCTCACATGATATTGAAATATTATTTAAATAAGGGATTATGTGTCTTCATTTCAGACGTATGGAGTTTCTTGGAACGTCTTTTCAATTGTGTAACAAATGAGTGTGTTGTGTTGAAGATGGGTTCCCATAATATGTATGGTAAGTAAAAGCCATAGTGTTGTATTATGCTTGCATAGAGTAAACACAGTCGACAGTCGTAGATTCAAACTTTCTATAATTCGAAGTTATCACAAAGTCCTGTGACCAAATGACTCGTTAACTCGAACTTATCGCCATCAAACTCTCGACAATTTGAAGTTGCAGAGAGTAAGGGACAGATAGATCTTAGAACCTGCAGACGTCAGTACCGACATTTTAAGGCAAAATCAACCAGTTTGACAGGATCTAGATTGTTTAGAATTAATTATTTCAAACGACATTTTCCTTTAACGAATATTTATTGTCATTTAAGTTATGTACATCATAAAATGACGTAATTTTTTTTTCTAATGTTTGTTTGTTGGTAATTTTTCTCAACTAAGAAACTAGTTCGTATGGATACAGGCTGCATTTTGCTTAATCGGTAACTTGGGTAGGTAGCGTGCGAGAATTTTGAAAGATGTTTTCCGCAATTTTTGCTCAAAATCTCCAAAACTACAACCCTCAAATTCCTAATCTCTAAAAGGCCGGCTTAACTTTGGCTTCAATTTTTTTTCCTACGTATTTCTATTGACTGTTCTGTTGAGGACTAAGTCAAAGTATATTTATTTCAATTAATACATAGAATAAAGTTGAACCTCGCATCAATCAAATACTTCGAATGTTCAAATGTTCTTCTTTGGACGCCTAAAAAATGACATCAAAAAACTAACACATACGTGTTAGTATTCTTAATCAGGGCGAGAGGTGCCATTAGAATAGACGATTTCCTCCTCATTTTTAAACATGGATTGTTTTGTTACAGTTGTTAGCGACCCAGATGAAGTTGGTGTTATAGCAAACACAAGTTTGAAGAAATCATATCATTACAGTTTCTTGGATAACATATTAGAAAATGGACTACTGCTAGAAGATGGTACGGTGATGGCGAGAGCCTGTTTTTTGTGTTTATCGAACTCTATAATATTATTTTTTTATATTTTTCAACTTCTTCCAGTGCCCACGTGGAGAATACATCGGAAGTTACTCAATCCTGCATTCAACCTGCACACACTGAACACATTTCAAAATATCATGAACGTAGAAGCTCGAAGTTTGGTCTCACAATTGAAAGATAAAGCAGGAAAGGAACCAGTCGATGTGAAAGAACTTGTGGTTAAATATATTTTACGATCAGTTTGCAGTAAGTATACGGACTCGACTCGTTACTAAGAATGTTTTATATGACAGAAATTGCTAGCAATCATAAATACATATACAAATAAATCATCAGCTTGTAGATGTAGATAGGCTCAGATAAAAGAACAGTGGACAATATAGTTGAGATGATATAACTCGCGTTCTAAAATAAAGTTTTTGAAATAAAATTAAGGTAAAAAAAAACAAGTGACAGCAATTGCTGTGTAAAGGTAAGCGTCCACAGGCCTGCATCATACGCATTGGACGCATTGCACGCAACGGATTTTAATTTGTCTTGTATAGAAACTTATACAACTGCGTGCACTGATCCGCTTCATACAGACCGCTCATCAGCAATGAGAATGCCTATGAAAAAAATCCGAGTAAAAGTGTCATCGGTAATCCGATTGCTCCAATACTTGCGTCGGCAACCCGAACACTGCCGAACAGTGGACGCAGTCAATCCGTTGGATACGATCCATCCGATTTGTGGGATGCGTACGATGTGGGCCTGTGGTCGCTTACCATAACAATGAGTGTCCCGCTTACCTCCCCGCTTGTCTCGATGAGTTGTTTGTGACTGTTGTGAGTGTTAACGTGTGGGCGTTAACAGCTTGGACTTTAATAGTCTTAATAATAAAAATCCATTTATATTTCTAGGAACGTCGTTGGGATTGGAAGCCAAAGACCAAGATATGATTGACAAGGAATACGCAGAAGCGATCGAAGAAATCATGGACATAGCAGTAAAACGAGCTTTAAACGTAGCATTATATCCTTCGTTTATTTTCAAGAGAACTGCAAAGGGAAAAAGAGAACAGGAATTAATCATGAGAATAAAGAATATTTTAAATAGGGTAAGCATATCCAATTTAATTCTCATTTCTGTCTGAGACATTTTATTTCATCATCGGCAAAATACCATATAAAAGTTCATAAATACATTACACATCACTTGCCGAAACATAGAAGAAACCGGCTTTCTTCAAGTCCTTATTCTTATTAACATTTGTTCTTTCAGACAATCCAGAAACGTAAATCTGATTTAAAAACCATCGATAACAAACAAAATAACAAAACGGACGTCAGTGACGGTTCAGCGAATGGTAAGTTTTGGTTTTTGTGTTTAATTTCCTTAACTTTATCCATGAACTTATTTAGAGAAGACAGTTCAACTAACGTTTAAGTGACAGAAGAAGAGTGAGAGAGTAAGAAAAATAATCGTGCTTAATATTTTATTTTTGGCCTCCAGGTAAATTCAAACCAATTCTAGATCTGATGCTGCATTTATCTGATGAACAAGAAGGTTTCTCCGACGATGACATCAGGCAACATCTGAATACTTTTGTATTTGCATCTTACGATACAACTTCAGGAGTATTGCAGACCGTATTGTCAGTGCTAGGATCACGTCCAGATGTACAGGAACGAGTCTATAAAGAGTAAGTATGGATAGTTTTTGATGAGCAAAAGAAATAAGTAGCTATTAGCAGAGATGAATAAAAATACGATACGATACGACCTTCAAACTTTCAAGCAAAAGAGCATACTCCTTTTTAAAAAAAGGCCGGCACATCCGCAACACCAGAGGAGTAACAGGTGCGCTGTTACTCCTCTGGTGTTGCGGATGTCCATGGGCGGCGCTGATCGCTTACCATCAGGTGACTCGTTTGCTCGTTTGCCCCCTATTCCATAAAAAAAAAATAACCTATCTGTTTACGACTCTCAATTAAAACCAAAATCACCATTAAACAAATTGATCACTCGTAAAATTTTAATATAATTGAAGGTTTTTTTTTATATTATTATGGTGGACTATTAAGAGGGTCACTTTTTCCGGACTACCCAGTGACAGCATAATTTATTAGATTGAAGCGTTGGTTGTACACACGAAAATTATTGATTTTTTATTTTCGTATTACAGGATTGTCGAAGTATTCGGAGATAATGAGGAATTGACCAAATACGACTTACCAAAACTGGTTTACTTAGAAGCAGTGATAAAAGAGGTTTTGCGGTTATATCCTATAGTTCCCTGGGTTGGGAGACAAATTGACACTGATATAGTTTTCCGTATGTATTATAATTATTCCATATATTTATTTGAAATCCTCTTTAATTACATTTTTAAATACTGTTTATAAAATACAAAGTAAAATAATATTAAATAAAAAAGGTAATTTAAAAAACTAAAAAACCCGACTGCGTTTCTTTATAATATGAAAATGAAAAAACCCTAAAACAAGAAAGTCATCGTACCCGATTGAAGCAGTCGGGACCCATTCTAAATATGAAGACTTAGTGAGGGCACATACGGCTGGCTTTCTAAAATAGGTAGACTTTCTTGTTTTAGGGTTTTTTCATTTTCATATTATAAAGAAACGTAGTCGGGTTTTTTAGTTTGTTTTTAAATTACCTTTTTTATTTTAATTTCTTTTAGTTTTATTATTGAATGAGTTTATATAATAACCTATAATATGACACACACACACATGATACATAAATGCATCCGGAACGACGCCTTTGAAGCTGAAACCCATCAAGTCGTTCAGGCTATAAAGTGAACAATATTCGAATTTGGCGGCAAAAATCCGCTATTTCGTTATTTTTGTTATTTTGATATATCTAGTGTCACTCTCACAGTAAATACGAATCGAACTACCCCTATCAAGCTGAAATCCATCGAGTCGTTCAGGCTAGAGAGTGAGGAATATTCGAATTTGGCGCCAAAAATCCGCCATTTTGTTTTTTTATTATTTTGATATATCCAGTGTCACTCTCACAGTAAATACGAATCTAACGACACCTCTCAAGCCAAAATCCATCAAGCCGTTTAGGCTGCAGAGCGTGCCAAACAATTATACAAACATACATACATACATACTCTCGAAAAACATAACCCTCCTTCTGGCGCAGTCGGGTAAAAATAGGAGCCAACCAGTAGTTCGGCACGAATGGGCCGGCTCGACCGGAGTAATACCACGGCCTCACAGAAAACCGACGTGAAACAACGCTTGCGTTGTGTTTCGTTGTGTGAGTGAGGTTACCGGAGGCCCAATTCCCCCCTTCCCAATCTTCCTCATCCCCATTCCCGAACAACAACCCTTAAATTTCTGACTCCCAAAAAGCCGGTAACGCACTTGTAAAGCCTCTGGTGTTTCAAGTGTCCATGGGCGGCGGCGAATGCTTACCATCAGGTAATACGTCTGCTCGATTACTGTCGTTTACTGACTCGATTATGTCTCATAAAAAAAAAAATAGTGGGAGCATGGTCCAAGCTCCCAGTGGTTATGGCTCCAGAGATAAAAACCTCCTCCACAATACGTGCCGTTTCGAGGGGTTTTGCCTTCTGCATCAGGCCCTTCCTAAGGTGGTTGTCGAAGCTGTTGGGTATTAATCCAGTTAACGACATGACTATCTGCACAACGATAGCCGAATCCACATTCCACATGCCGACAACCTTGTGAGCTAAGTCAAGATATTTTATTTCTTTATCTTTTTCAGGTTTTACGAGGTTCTCGTCATGGGGGATGGTGACATCGATTATCATCGTGCGGCGTATTTGTCGGTTTATCACCACTATATCAGATTTATTGACTACAATAGTCTTGTCAGTGATGACAGATCAATCCCAGTACAACTTTGATTTGACCATTTTCTAAAAGTGGATCGTTTTTAGTGTTATTATTATCTCCACTCTATTGTTAGGATGGAAACATCATAAACATATTCTTGTATTTCAGCGAAATATACTTTAAGAGCTGGAAGTACATGTATTCTGGTAATATACAATCTTCACCGTCACTCCTCGTGGGGACCAGATGTAAAGGAGTTCAAACCGGAGCGATGGCTGAATCCCGCCACCTTACCTACTCACCCCAACGTATACGCACCGTTCGGTATTGGCAAGCGAAACTGCATTGGTATGGTCACATAATTGAAGACAATGTAATTTTGTATGGACTCTACAATTATTACACACATTGCTCTTATTTACAGGGAAACAATACGCCATGATGACCTTAAAGACGTCGGTTGCGCACATCGTACGGAATTTCCAATTATCTGCTGATATTAGTAATTTGTGCTGGAACTTTGAAGTTGTATTAAAACCCTCAAAACCAATTCTCGTTAGTTTTACGTTAAGACCTTAAATTAAAAATAAATTATTCATTATCTAAGTATTTTATTGTATCCCCTTACTTTAATAGATAATTTCTATTTGTTAATAGAATCGCAAAATTTTGTGTTCTATAAACCGGACACTTAGTAAGTAGCAGGTGGTATATTTATTGTGTTCTAGCTTTTGCCCGCGACTTCGTTTGCGTGGAATAGTGACTTCCGGCAAATTTTTGGTTTTAACCACATAGTTCCCGATCTCGCGGAATCTCTTCAAAAATGAGATGTAGAAGATATTCCAGGGAACTCTTCAAAAATCAGCATAATGAGCTCTGCGTTTGAATTTAATAGATGTATACTCACTTAGGGCATTGAAAAAAATAGTTTAAAAACGGACTTAAACTAAAGAAATATTATAATCTTTCCGAACTTAAGATGAAAACTAACTTAAAACTAAAGAAAGCTAGGAATTACGAATTTATAACAATTAAAAAAGAAATTATATTACAACCTATCCTCTATGCTATAATAACCAAGCTTAAACTAAATAATTTAAAAGAAACGACTTAAATCTAATCTATCTAATTAATTAGACTTACAATTTTATTAAAAAAACTAACTACAGTAACTACTAATAATCGATATCAAACTAAACCTACGTTAAATAATTTAACCAGAAAACCAGGAAAACCCAACAAATAAACTTATAAATTGACAAATACAACGAAACCAATTTATTTAGAATATACGAAACAGCAGGACCACTACAGACAAATAAATAATCATACGACTGATAATACACTTTTTCTACGATAGTACCGAAGCGCTCGGCCGATAAATGAACGGCCAACCAAATGAATGTAACGAAACCATAGCGCGATCTATTTCGATCCCAACGCCATCTATCGAGGATAAAGACAACTTGGATTATTTATTTATACAGTAGAAGCTCTTTATTCGCGGGGTATGCGTTCCGTAAATATGCCGCGAATACAGAAACCGTGATCGCCATCTGTATGTCCGGAATACATTTATTTCTTATTTTTATTTTTTGATTTTTGAAATAAAAACTATCCTATGTCCTTTCTAAGGTTCTAAACTATATCTGTACCAAATTTCAACCAAATCCGTCAAATAGTTGCGGAGATTAATGGTATAAGCATAGAATAGTGTTCGACGTGATTCTTTAATTTGACATAACTTTTTTATTTATGAACCGATTGACATGAAACAAACACTAAATGTAAATTCAAGCATCCCACAATATATTCGTGAAAACCGCATCCAACTCGGATCAGCCGTTTCTGAGATTAGCGCGCATAGACACACAGACAAACAGACAAACAGACAAAAAAAAAGTTAATTACATTTTTGGGTTCGACATCGACATAACAATAACCCCTGCTATTTTTTTTTATTTTTATTTTCAATGTACAGACAGCACTTTTCTACGATTTTATTATATGTATAGATATAGATGTCTCCATAAACATTTTCATTCGCCAAGATGAGGCTAAATCACGTTTTTTAAATACTTGACATCTTTAGACGTACCAACAGGTCGTGCGGACAACGATATAGGTCTACAAGCATTCTATTTATTTTTAGATCCAGAACACTTAAAACGGTAATGTTTTTTTCCTATGGTCTAAAATACCTTTTAAGAAAAACTAGTCATTCAGCTTATATAGGTACGTATAAATAAGAGATGTCGATTAATTTCATCGCAGTTCGTCTTGTGTTCCACAATGTCTTTGTTAGTGCTAATTGTGATATATAGTGTGTTGTTTGCAATATGGTGGTACTGGTGCAGACCTCGAGCTCGGTCACCCGCAACGTACCCTGGTACCGTACCTTATTAATCATCTTGAGTTATCTGACAGTTGGATTTTCCATATTTGAGTTTATAATAGATTATTTAAAATTTGAGAAGACGCACGGTCTACCTCCACACACAAGACGATATACAGCCTAGTGTAAGTCAGGTCAAATCAGGAAATATTAAAGGGGCTTCCCTTTTAACCAATTTTGCAAAGGCAAAATTGGCTCGAAGCTCACAATTGAAAGATAAAGCAGGAAAGGGACCAGTCGATGTGAAAGAACTTGTGGTTAAATATATTTTACGATCAGTTTGCAGTAAGTATACGGACTCGACTCGTTACTAAGAATGTTATATATGACTGAAATTGCAAGCAATCATAAATACAAATAAATCATCTGCTTGTAGATGTAGATAGGTTCAGATAAAAGAACAGTGGACAGCATAGTTGAGATGATATAACTCGCGCTCTTCAATAGATTTTGAAATAAAATTAAGGTTAAAAAATAAACAAGTGACAGCAATTGCTGTGTAAAGGTAAGCGTCCACAGGCCTGCATCGTACGCATCGCACGCATTGCACGCAACGGATTTTAGTTTGTCTTGTATCAAAACTTATACAACTGCGTACACTGATCCGCTTCATACGGACCGCTCATCAGCAATGAGAATGCCTATGAAAAAAAACCGAGTGAAAGTGTCATCGGTAATCCGATTGCTCCAATACTTGCGTCGGCAACCCGAACACTGCCGAACAGTGGACGCAGTCAATCCGTTGGATGCGATCCATCCGATTTGTGGGATGCGTACGATGTGGGCCTGTGGACGCTTACCATAAGAATGAGTGTCCCGCTTACCTCGCCGCTTGTCTCGATGAGTTGTTTTTGACTGTTGTGAGTGATAACGTGTGGGCGTTAACAGCTTGAACTTTAATAGTGTTATTAATAAAAATCCATTTATATTTCTAGGAACGTCGTTGGGATTGGAAGCCAAAGACCAAGATATGATTGACAAGGAATACGCAGAAGCGATCGAAGAAATCATGGACATAGCAGTAAAAAGAGCTTTAAACATAGCATTACATCCTTCGTTTATTTTCAAGAGAACTGCAAAGGGAAAAAGAGAACAGGAATTAATCATGAGAATAAAAAATATTTTAAATAGGGTAAGCATATCCAATTTAATTCTCATTTCTGTCTGAGACATTTCATTTCATCATCGGCAAAATACCATATAAAAGTTCATAAATACATTGCACATCACTTGCCGAAACATAGAAAAAAACCGGCTTTCTTCAAGTCCCTCGTTCTTATTAACATTTGTTCTTTCAGACAATCCAGAAACGTAAATCTGATTTAAAAACCATCGATAACAAACAAAATAACAAAACGGACGTCAGTGACGGTTCAGCGAATGGTAAGTTTTGGTTTTTGTGTTTAATTTCCTTAACTTTATCCATGAACTTATTTAGAGAAGACAGTTCAACTAACGTTTAAGTGACAGAAGAAGAGTGAGAGAGTAAGAAAAATAATCGTGCTTAATATTTTATTTTTGGCCTCCAGGTAAATTCAAACCAATTCTAGATCTGATGCTGCATTTATCTGATGAACAAGAAGTTTTCTCCGACGATGACATCAGGCAACATCTGAATACTTTTGTATTTGCATCTTACGATACAACATCAGGAGTATTACAGACCGTATTGGCAGTGCTAGGATCACGTCCAGATGTACAGGAACGAGTTTATAAAGAGTAAGTATGGATAGTTTTTGATGAGCAAAAGAAATAAGTAGCTATTAGCAGAGATGAATAAAAATACGATACAATACGACCTTCAAACATTCAAGCAAAAGAGCATACTCCTTTTTAAAAAAAAGGCCGGCAATGCACCTGTTACTCCTCTGGTATTGCGGGTGTCCATGGGCGGCGCTGATCGCTTACCATCAGGTGACTCGTTTGCTCGTTTGCCCCTATTCCATAAAATAAAAATAACCTATCTGTTTACGACTCTCAATTAAAACCAAAATCACCATTAAACAAATTGATCACTCGTAAAATTTTAATATACTTAATTGAAGGTTTTTCTTGTATTATTATGGTGGACTTTTAAGAGGATCACTTTTTTCGGACTACCCAGTGACAGCATAATTTATGAGATTGAAGCGTTGGTTGTACACACGAAAATTATTGATTTTTTATTTTCGTATTACAGGATTGTCGAAGTATTCGGAGATAATGAGGAATTGACCAAATACGACTTACCAAAACTGGTTTACTTAGAAGCAGTGATAAAAGAGGTTTTGCGGTTATATCCTATAGTTCCCTGGGTTGGGAGACAAATTGACACTGATATAGTTTTCCGTATGTATTGTAATTATTACATATAGGTATTTGTTTAAAATCATCTTAAATTACATTTTTAAATACTACCTATGAAATAGAAAGTAAAATAACATTCAAAAATAGGAGCCCACCAGTAGTTGAAGCATGATTCAAGCTACCGGTGGTTAGGGCTCCAGAGATAAAAACCTCCTCACAATGCGTGTCGTTTCAAGGAGTACTGCTTTCTGCATTAGGCCCTTGATCCATCCGCCCAACGCCCGCCTCGTAAGGTGGATGTCGAAGCTGTTGGGTATTAATCCGTTGACCGACACGACTACCGGCACAACGATAGCCGAATCCACATTCCACATGACGACAACCTCGTAAACCAAGTCAAGATATTTTATTTGTTTATGTTTCTCAGCTTTCACGAGGTTCTCGTCATGGAGGATGGTGACATCGATTATCATCGTGTGCGACTTGTCGGTCTATCACCACTATATCAGGTTTATTGGCTACAATAGTCCTGTCAGTGATTAGTACAACGTGTTTTGACCGTTTTCTAAAACTGGATCGTTTTTAGTGTTATTATTATCTCCACTCTATTGTTAGATGGAAACATCATAAACATATTCTTGTATTTCAGCGAAATATACTTTAAGAGCTGGAAGTACATGTATTCTGGTAATATACAATCTTCACCGTCACCCCTCGTGGGGACCAGATGCAAAGGAGTTTAAACCAGAGCGATGGTTGAATCCCGCCACCTTACCTACTAACCCCAACGTATACGCACCGTTCGGTATTGGCAAACGAAACTGCATTGGTATGGTCACATAACTGAAGGAAACGTAATTTTGTATGGACTCTATAATTATTTTACGCATTGCTCTTATTTTACAGGGAAACGATACGCCATGATGACCTTAAAGACGTCGGTTGCGCACATCGTACGGAATTTCCAACTATCTGCTGATATTAGTAATTTGTCTTGGAACTTTGAAGTTGTATTAAAACCCTCAAAACCAATTCTCGTTAGTTTTACGTTAAGACCTTAAATTAAAAATAAGTAATTCATTACTAAGTATTTTATTGTATCCCCTTACTTTAATAGATAATTTCTATTTGTTAATAGAATCGCAAAATTTTGTGTTCTATAAACAGCAGACGTAGTAAGTAGCAGGTGGTATATTGTGTATGTCTCCATAAACATTTTCGTTTGCCAAGACGAGGCTAAATCACGTTTTTTAAATACTTGACATCTTTAGACGTACCAACAGGTCGTGCGGACAACGAAATAGGTCTACAAGCATTCTATTTATTTTTAGATCCAGAACACTTAAAACGGTAATGTTTTTTTTCCTATGGTCTAAAATACCTTTTAAGAAAAACTAGTCATTCAGCTTATATAGGTACGTATAAATAAGAGATGTCGATTAATTTCATCGCAGTTCGTCTTGTGTTCCACAATGTCTTTGTTAGTGCTAATCGTAATATATAGTGTGTTGTTTGCAATATGGTGGTACTGGTGCAGACCTCGAGTTCGGTCACCCGCACCGTACCCTGGTGCATTGCCCATCATTGGACACATTCATGTGGCTTTCAAATATCGGAATGGTATAATACTCTTACCTTATTAATCATC
Source organism: Spodoptera frugiperda (assembly GCF_023101765.2). Classification (NCBI taxonomy): domain Eukaryota; kingdom Metazoa; phylum Arthropoda; class Insecta; order Lepidoptera; family Noctuidae; genus Spodoptera; species Spodoptera frugiperda. The sequence continues at coordinate 4,292,131 of NC_064224.1, forward strand.
TTGAACTATCTGACATTTGGATTTTCCATGATTGAGTTTATATGGATTATTTTTGGAGAGGATGCACCATCCATCTCCACCTAAAAGTAGCTATACGACCTATTTTTAAGTCGGGTCAGATCAGGTTACTAGTAACTGGTCGATGAGGAAACATTAAAGGGAGGCCTTCGGTCTGCAGTGGCAGTTGCAGTGTTGTTACTGATATGATGACGACAGTAATAGAATAATCTCAAGTTTGTCCTTTTACTAGGTCTGAAGATGACAGGCTAGTACAACGACTGCTCAAGCCGATGTGGCAATTTCAGATTTCAAATTGTATATGTCATCATAGGTTAACTTGATTCATATCAGCTATTGGGAGTGGATAATTTTGCGGTGAAACCTTGAGGGATTATCCGCTTTGAAATCCGACATGCACGTATTTTTTCCAAAGAATATATTACCAGAAGATTTCTTTCCAAAATTGGTTGAAAGTATTATATACCTACCTATATTCAAAGTTACGTTCCATGTTTTTTTATTCAGTAGTGAAAAAATTATTCTGCATAAAATTTTATCCAATAAAATTTAAAATAATGCATAATGTGTGCCTCACATGATATTGAAATATTATTTAAATAAGGGATTATGTGTCTTCATTTCAGACGTATGGAGTTTCTTGGAACGTCTTTTCAATTGTGTAACAAATGAGTGTGTTGTGTTGAAGATGGGTTCCCATAATATGTATGGTAAGTAAAAGCCATAGTGTTGTATTATGCTTGCATAGAGTAAACACAGTCGCAGACGTCAGTTCCGACATTTTAAGGCAAATTCAACCAGTTTGACAGGATCTAGATTGTTTAGAATTAATTATTTCAAACGACATTTTACTTTAACGAATATTGATTGTCATTTAAGTTTTGTACATCATAAAATGACGTAAATTTTTTTCTAATGTTTGTTTGTTGATAATTTTTCTCTACCAAGAAACTAATACGTATGGATACAGGCTGCATTTTGCTTAATCGGTAACTTGGGTAGGTAGCGTGCGAGAATTTTGAAAGATGTTTTCCGCAATTTTTGCTCAAAATCTCCAAAACTACAACCCTCAAATTCCTAATCTCTAAAAGGCCGGCTTAACTTTGGCTTCAATTCTATTTCCTAGTTATTTCTATATACTGTTCTGTTGACGACTAAGTCAAAGTATATTTATTTCAATTAATACATAGAATAAAGTTGAACCTCGCATCAATCAAATACTTCGAATGTTCAAATGTTCTTCTTTGGACGCCTAAAAGGTGTCGTCAAAAAACTAACACACACGTGTTAGTATTCTTAATCAGGGCGAGAGGTGCCATTAGAATAGACGATTTCCTCCTCATTTTTAAACATGGATTGTTTTGTTACAGTTGTTAGCGACCCAGATGAAGTTGGTGTTATAGCAAACACAAGTTTGAAGAAATCATATCATTACAGTTTCTTGGATAACATATTAGAAAATGGACTACTGCTAGAAGATGGTACGGTGATGACAAGTGCCTGTTTTTTTTTTTATATATATTTATTGCTCTCTATAATATTATTTTTTGATATTTTTCAACTTCTTCCAGTGCCCACGTGGAGAATACATCGCAAGTTACTGAATCCTGCATTCAACCTGCACACACTGAACACATTTCAAAATATTATGAACGTAGAAGCTCGAAGTTTGGTCTCACAATTGAAAGATAAAGCAGGAAAGGGACCATTCGATGTGAAAGAACTTATGGTTCTATATATTCTAAGATCAGTTTGCAGTAAGTATACAGATTCTACTCGTTACTAAGAATTCACACATGACCTATGTACTTACCATATCTCACTTCTTGTATTTTAATACTGAATTTGATTATTTCGAACTTAAGCCATAGTAAAGTTAATCTTATTCTAATCTATGTTTATTAATGAGAACGTAAAAATATGGAGTTCCTCAAGGCAGCATATTGTCGCCTATTTTGTTTAGCATATGGGGCGAGTACATCATAATCGCTCAATGAAGCTGTTAACGTACCATAAGCATATAGGTATAGTGCAATCGACCTGTAATTTGCTGATGGTACCATTCTTCATAGAATGAGCGAGAACTAAATCGGCCCACTTTTTACCTGAACGGATACCAGCCTTCATTAAAAAAACAATAATGTAGTGTTTAATATTGTGTTTATTATACCAAGGTAATAATGGTTTAGTTAGCAATTTATATTTCCAGGAACGTCGTTGGGATTGGAAGCTAAAGACCAAGATACGATTGACAAAGAATACGCACAAGCGATCGAAGAAAGCATGGAAATAGCAGTAAAACGATCTTTTAACGTGGCAGTATATCCTTCGTTTATTTTCAACAGAACTGCAAAAGGAAAACGAGAACAGGAATTAATCGCGAGAATAAAGAATATTTTAAATAGTGTTAGTATGTATACTTTACTTTTTATTTCTATCTAAGATATTTCATTTCATTTTCATCAGCAACAGCCAATATAATATTCGCAATGATAACAGTCAATAACTTAATGCAAGCTTATCACAACAGTTGTTAATAGTACACTATTTTACAATTAGCAGTGTCTTAAGAGATGAGCGTGATCGCGCAACCGTGTCCCATGAAGGAAAGTGTGCCTGACCCTTCCTCGTATCGGCTGGACCTATAGCGTCCCTAAAAAACCGCTTTCTCTTTTCAGCGTCACAGCCCTTAACTGTTTTTGTTTTACCTACTTAACTTGTGTCGATCACACTAAGTATCTTTACAATTTGGTGAGATCTTAAAACTAAACAAATTGATTTTGAAGTGATTCATGGAAAAGGGGCTGGCAGCGGTCGTCTTAAGTGTGTTCACGAACTGTTCTCCGACATAATATTGCACATCACTTGCCAAAACATACAAGAAACCAGCTTGCTTCAAGTCCCTCATTCTTATTAACATTTGTACATTTCAGGCAATCCAGAAACGTAAATCTGATTTTAAAAACAACGATAACAAACAAAATAACAAAACGGACTTCAGTGATGATTCAGCGAATAGTAAGTTTTGGATTTTGTGTTTACTTTCCTTAACTTTATCCATGAAATTATTTAAAGAAGACGGTTAAACTTACGTTTAAGTGACAGAAGAAGAGTGAGAGAGTAAGAAAGCTAATCGTGCTTAATATTTTATTTTTGGCCTCCAGGTAAATTCAAACCAATTCTAGATCTGATGCTGCATTTATCTGATGAACAAGAAGTTTTCTCCGACGATGACATCAGGCAACATCTGAATACTTTTGTATTTGCATCTTACGATACAACTTCTGGAGTATTACAGACCGTATTGGCAGTGCTAGGATCACGTCCAGATGTACAGGAACGAGTTTATAAAGAGTAAGTGTGGATAGTTTTTGATGAGCAAGAGAAATAAGTAGCTATTAGCAGAAATGAATGAAAACAACCTATCAGTTCACGACTCTCAATTAAAACGAAAAACACCATTAAACAAATTGATCACTTGCAAAATTTTTGTATAATTGAAGGTTTTTCTTGTATTATTATGGTGGACTTTTAAGAGGGTCACTTTTTCCGGACTACCCAGTGACAGCATCATTTATGTGATTGAAGCTGTCAATGCGTTTATGGTACACACGAAACTTATTGATTATTTATTTTCGTATTACAGGATTGTCGAAGTATTCGGAGATAATGAGGAATTGACAAAATGTGACTTACCAAAATTGGTTTACTTAGAAGCAGTGATAAAAGAGGTTTTGCGGCTATATCCTATAGTTCCCTGGGTTGGGAGACAAATTGATACTGATGTCGTTTTCCGTATGTATTGTAATTATTCCAAATATTTATTCAAAATCCTCTTAAATTACATTTTTAAATACTACCTATGAAATAGAAAGTAAAATAACATTCAAAACTAGGAACCCACCAGTAGCGGGAGCATGGTCCAAGCTACCGGTGGTTAGGGCTCCAGAGACAGAAACCTCCTCACAACACGTGCCGTTTCGAGGAGCACTGCCTTCTGCATTAGGCCATTGATCCATCCGCCCAACGCCAGCCCCCTAAGGTGGTTGTCGAAACTTTTGAGTATTAAGTCATTGGCCGACACGACTATCGATACAATGATAGCCGAATTCACATTCTACATGTCGACAACCTCGTGGGCCAAGTCAAGATATTTTTCTTGTTTACTTTTTTCAAGTTCACGAGGTTCTCGTCATGGAGGATGGTGACATCGATTATGATCGTGCGGCGCGCTTGTCGGTCTATCACCACTATATCAGGTTTATTGGCTACAATAGTCCTGTCAGTGATTAGTACAACGTGATTTGACCGTTTTCTAAAAGTGGATCATATTTATTGTTATTATTATCTCCACTCTATTGTTAGATGGAAACATCCTAAACTTTTTCTTGTATTTCAGCAAAATATACTTTAAGAGCTGGAAGTACATGTATTCTGGTAATATACAATCTTCACCGTCACCCCTCGTGGGGACCAGATGCAAAGGAGTTCAAACCGGAGCGATGGTTGAATCCCGCCACCTTACCTACTCACCCCAACGTATACGCACCGTTCAGTATTGGCAAGCGAAACTGCATTGGTATGGTCACATAATTGAAGACAATGTAATTTTGTATGGACTCTATAATTATTTTACACATTGCTCTTGTTTTACAGGGAAACGCTACGCCATGATGACCTTAAAGACGTCGGTTGCGCACATCGTACGGAATTTCCAATTATCTGCTGATATTAGTAATTTGTGTTGGAACTTTGAAGTTGTATTAAAACCCTCAAAACCAATTCTCGTTAGTTTTACGTTAAGACCTTAAATTTAAAAAAAAGGGTTTTTTTGTATCCCCTTACTTTTACATTAACGAATTTCTCTAAAAATGTAAAATTAAAATAGATCGCTCAATGTCAAAAAACTTTTGGAATGGTTGTTTTTTTTTTTTTAAATCCTAGTAGGTAATAAAATCGGTATATGAGAAGTTTACTGCAACAACTAAAGAATATTGAATATTGTAATTAGAAGACAATTTATAATCAAATGAAAAAACATTATTTTTATGATTATCGTAATCTATACATATAATAAAATCGTAGAAAAGTGCTGTCTGTACATTGAAAATAAAAATAAAATAAATAGCAGGGGTTATTGTTATGTCGATGTCGAACCCAAAAATGTAATTAACTTTTTTTTTGTCTGTTTGTCTGTTTGTCTGTTTGTCTGTTTGTCTGTTTGTCTGTTTGTCTGTTTGTCTGTTCGTCTGTGCGCGCTAATCTCAGAAACGGCTGATCCGAGTTGGATGCGGTTTTCACGAATATATTGTGGGATGCTTAAATTTACATTTAGTGTTTGTTTCATGTCAATCGGTTCATAAATAAAAAAGTTATGTCAAATTAAAGAATCACGTCGAACATTCTATGCTTATACCATTAATCTCCGCAACTATTTGACGGATTTGGTTGAAATTTGGTACAGATATAGTTTAGAACCTTAGAAAGGACATAGATATATTTTTATTTCAAAAATCAAAAAATAAAAATAAGAAATAAATTATTTATAAATAATTCTATGTCGATCGTTACACGACTTCGGTTCATGTTATTGTTTTAATTCATCGAAAAAAGTAAATAAATAGTAAAAAGGTATGAAAAAAATAATATCAATATAATAAAACATTTAGTACAAAGAAAATGCTCTAACGGAGTATAGATAATTCTATGTCGATCGTTACACGACTTCGGTTCATGTTATTGTTTTAATTCATCGAAAAAAAGTAAATAAATAGTAAAAAGGTATGAAAAAAATAATATCAATATAATTAAACTTTTAGTACAAAGAAAATGCCCGAACGGAGTATAAATAAATAATCCAAGTTGTCTTTATCCTCGATAGATGGCGTTGGGATCGAAATAGATCGCGCTATGGTTTCGTTACATTCATTTGGTTGGGTATCGGCCGAGCGCTTCGGTACTATCGTAGAAAAAGTGTATTATCAGTCGTATGATTATTTGTCTGTAGTGGTCCTGCTGTTTCGTATATTCTAAATTGGTTTCGTTGTATTTGTCAATTAATAAGTTTATTTGTTGGGTTTTCCTGGTTTTTTGGTTAAACTATTTAACGTAGGTTTAGTTTGATATCGATTATTAGTAGTTACTGTAGTTAGTTTTTTTAATAAAATTGTAAGTCTAATTTATAAATTAATTAGATTAGATTTAAGTCGTTTCTTTTAAATTATTTAGTTTAAGCTTGGTTATTATAGCATAGAGGATAGGTTGTAATATAGTTTCTTTTTTAATTGTTATAAATTCGTAATTCGTAGCTTTCTTTAGTTTTAAGTTAGTTTAAGTCCGTTTTTAAACTATTTTTTCAATGCCCTAAGTGAGTATACATCTATTAAATTCAAACGCAGAGCTCATTATGTTGATTTTTGAAGAGTTCCCTGGAATATCTTCCACATCTCATTTTTGAAGAGATCCCGCGAGATCGGGAACTATGTGGTTAAAACCAAAAATTTGCCGGAAGTCACTATTCCACGCGAACGAAGTCGCGGGCAAAAGCTAGTACATAATAATATCATCTTGGGTTCCGTAAATAACATACATTTAAGTAGGAAAAAATATATTTGAGGCTGAGATGTGGTTAGAAAAAAAAATGTTAGTTATAATTTTCAATATAGATAAAAATTTTGTGTTTTGTAAAAGTTGGAAAATTATTCATCACCAAAAACATTTTCATTTCAATTTTTGCTCAAAAAGCCTTCAGACCACTATACTGGGTGTAAGGAAAACGCTCTCGAAGCCAAAAGACTTTTGCTTTATTATACGAACACAGTTTAATAACAATAACCATTCACCAAATGGTTAATGTATTAGTGATTTAGTATTTTTCAAAACCGCAATGTACAGCGTACAGAATTTAAGGTAAACGACATCGCACGCGCGCGCAATTTTCATACCTACCGTACCGCCCGCCGCGCCGCTGGATCGTGCGGGCGGTACTCATCACATACGTAGGTATAGGTTGAAGCGTATTGTTTACTGTAAAACACTTACCTAGCTAAATCCTTTGCGATCGAACAAGGTGGGGCTCGAATTGTGCCCCATTCATCTCGATGCAGAGGCGGGCTCGGCGATATGTTTCCGCATGAAGACGGGGCATCAAAGTTGGGTCTTCATTAGAATGCTCACGTAACTGATTGAATACGTCTATTAGTCTTTGCCGCATTTCATCCGCACTAGAACACTCGCGGTCGAACACTCTTTCCTTAACGTACCCCCACAAAAAAAAGTCTAAGGGGGTTAGATCGGGCGAACGGGGTGGCCAAGCTTGTGGTCCTAGCCTGCCGATCCACCGGTCTTCCAACATCACCGAGAGACGCTCACGGACACTTCTCACTACGTGCGGCGGGGCACCATCGTGCTGGAACCATGTATTTCGGTACTCTGCCAGCGACAACGAATCTAAAAAGTTGTCCACATGTACGTTGATCAGTTCTAGATAACGTGCTCCATCGAGTCGCTGTGGCAAAAACACTGGTCCCAGTATTTGGCCGTTATAAATTCCCGCCCAAACGTTGACGGACCATCGGGTTTGGTGCCCAGTTTGTTGGCAGGCGTATGGGTTCGTCTGTGACCACACGTGAGCGTTCCTTCTGTTCCACAGACCGTTCCTTGTGAATGTCGCCTCGTCCGTCCAGATGACATGCTCAATGAACCTACTCCGTTGCTGATGGCCCACTAGCCAGCGGCAATAATTAAGACGACGCTCACGGTCACCGGGAACCAACGCATGTACTTTATGTACCTTGTACGGGCGCATTCTCTCACGCCGTAACACTTTATGCACCAGCCAGTGAGAGACGACTGATCCATTACGCCGTCGCAGCAACTTAGCAGCGCTGCGTGTGCCTAGGCGTGGATTTCGACGGACGACCTCTAAAATACGCTCCTCCGATTGTACATCAGCAAGTCGCCCACCACCTGACGCAGCGGGAGCAATCGGGCGATTTTCTAGAACTCGTTGGAATGCTGCCGTTATTATACGAGAATCAGAGGGATGCCGCACGTTTGGATGTCTTTCCCGGTAAATCCTTAATGCAAGGGAAGCATTACCCCGAGCCTCGCCTAAACACATCAACATGTTGCCGTATTCACGAGCACTGTACACGTACGGTTGTGGCATTGTTAAACAACACGAACACAAACTTAAAAACACGAACACAAACTTAACAATAACTAACAAGAGACTTAACAATAACTAAAAAGAAACTTAACAATTAACTAACAATAACAACAAAACTGTAATTTTAATCTAAAAACGTAACCGGAACAAAATTAGGCGCGTCTACGTAATTCGCGAGGAAATACTGACTTTAAAACTGTTGCACGGTTGCACAAGTACCAACAGTGTTGCCAGTTTATTTTTATGTAAATAATACTTAGACGAAATAAAAAAACAAAAAATACCTTGTTGCGAGGTCTTGATTTTTACCCCATGACCTACTACTGATGAACTTGAGAAAAACTATGTTAATAGTTACTTGATTCATAATAGTTTTTGCACACTTAAGAAATAAAGAAGAAACAAATGCAAATTTTAATACAAAAATTCAAATAAAAGTGGCAACATTGCTCGAACTTCCCCGAAAAGATCTACCCGGTGGCGGCGCGGTGTCGGCGCCATCTTCTTGTTCAAAGATCAATAAATTGCAGACACTCCTCTTGCTTCCTTTGTCTGCTACTGTTTTATTCGTGGTTAATTACGTTTCTCGGTTATTTTATCTTTAATAAATTAATTAATAGAGAATCAAACTAAATGCATGAACGTGTGAAGGCTTCTTAGTAGTGAAGCAAAACGGACTAAATTGATACCTACTATCGCTACCTAACGGTACTTGACGTTAGGGATAAAACTATCTCAATGTCACTTATACGGCATGTTGGTATGTTACTTAAAGTAAGCAAAATGTTTTGATTTGTAGTTCGTTTAGAAAGATGATTTAATGATTACATAATAATTAAATGATTAAATGATGATGAAATAATAAATCAGAATAGTGAAGTTAAAAAAGCTTAAATACAAAAAACGAACTTACGTAAAATAATAAAACAAAATGTTAGCAGTGTAGGCATAATGCATGTTAAATCATTATTGTCACCTCTGTTTTATTTTAGGCGCGTCGGCTTGGCGCTTGACGTTTGCGTATGTAGTAGTGTAGGGCTTGCCCACGCACACATAGTCTGTTCCGCTGTGCCTACTACGTGCAACAAAGTATTGCGCGGTCGAGTTAGTTGACCCGTGGCTTCACAGCTGATTGAATTAATTTACATTGCGTTTTGAAAAATAATTACTGAATATGGTTTTTTTTATTGCGATTCTATTTCTTTGTATGTATCAAAGGCTAGTGACCTAAAAAAAAACCGAAAAAAAAGTGTAAAAAATTGGTTTTTTTTCGCGTTTTTTTTGGTGCCTTCGTATCAGTAATCACCAGCACTATCGCCTGTTTTTGTTTTCGGAAGCGTTTCCCTTACACCCAGTATAAGTGGGCTATAAAATAGTAATAGAGCTTTTTAGGGAGGAAAATCTTCTTATTACTTCTCCCCGCTTGGGTGGCGCGGGAGGACTGGACTTCAGCTATGCTGATCTGATGGATAGTAGTAGGGCCAATGCCTGATCCGGAACAGTGAATAATTTAAAGGGTTACCAAGGTTCCATCTCAAAGCAAGAGTAGGAACGAGGAGATTTTTAGTCAGAGTCTAATACTCCGTTTCCCCTTATCTAAGGCGGGAAGAGTCACTGGATGAATTCCCCCACTCAACTCTTACTAAGCGCGCACACAGGCAGACCAAAAAAATAATTCTACAAGAATTTCGTTTCTTTCTCATTAGATGCAGATCCCTAAAAATGCAGAATTTATTGTACAATTTAAAATTCCGTTAAAGAAAAAGTCATTTAACTTATAATATATAAATATGAGATGCCTATTAATTTCAGCGCAGTTCATAATTGTCGTGTTCCACAATGCCTGTGTTAGTGCTAATCTTAATATTTAGTGCGATGTTTGCAATGTGGTGGTACTGGTGGCGACCTCTACCTCGGGCACCCGCAACGTACCCTGGTGCATTGCCCATCATTGGACACATTGTTGAGGGAATAAAATATCGCAATGGTAATAATAATAAGTATAATTCCTTGACTAATCAGCACCTGAGATATTTTTCGATGATTTAGTTTTGGTATCTGGACATTGATGGCCTAATGGATGGTATAACCCTTACAGAATGTTTTCAATTACCTTATTGAAATCAATGATGGTAAGCAATCGCTGCCGCCCATGGACACTTGAAACAGCAGAGGCGTTACAAGTGCGTTGATGGCCTTTTGGGGGTTAGGAATTTAAGGGTAGTTGGGGAATCGGGGATTGGAAAGATTGGGACGGGGAGTAATTGGGTCTCCGGTAACCTCACTCACACAACATTATAACAATAACCAATTAAGTATAATGAAATGCACTAACTGTGACTCATTGGTATTATTTAATTAAGTGGATTAATTTCAGACATATGGGGGTATATGGAACGTATTGCTGATTATCTCATAACAGATGAGTGTGTTCAGCTTCGGATGGGTCCTCATATCATATATGGTGAGTAAAATTCTCGGCGGCTAGTAAGTATTTTGATAAATTAATTTTTGTGCACCAATATATTTTTTTTTGTGTAGTAATTTGTCTTAATTAATGTATAGTTGTAATGAATTATTTGTTGCTTAGTTAAGGAAAAATTAACATTAGAACCTAGCTAAAGAATTAATAATCAATAGGTACAACACCATTTCAAGTACCACGATTGTTTTTTTTTTGTAACTGGTCTAGACAACATGAAAACATGAAATCATGGAAACTACTGAATTTTACCGATTTTAATTAAACATCTTGAAGGTCTGTATAAGGTGTGAAGGTCTCTTAATTAGCGTGTGACATAGAAACTGCGTGCATGCTGACCACGCAGTGTACCTTTGGACGATGCTATAAGACATTTATTATTGTAAAATGATATTTATTTTGTAATGATATGATGAAATGTGCTGGATGGCCATCGCTATAAGTTTGGCAGTAACATTATGTTAGTGACTTGTAAAAGTGTTTCTTTGTATTTAAAGAAACATTTTAACATTAATGGTTTTGTTACAGTTGTAAGCGATCCAGATGAAGTTGATATTATCGCAAACACATGTTTGAAAAAATCATTCTTCTACAAGTTTTTGATCGACGTTTTAGGAAATGGACTTCTAATATCAGATGGTATGGCTATTCCGTATTTATTTTTTTTTTTAAATTTGTACTGTTATATTTTATTATTGTGATTGCAAAAATATTTGTCACATATGCAGTTAAACGCTGTCTTGCTCTTTCTTGTGTGAAGAGAGTGTAAACAACATATAATTGTTTTATAGTAGGGGAGCCCTTAAAGGGCATTTTGCTAGTTACACGAGCGCGTCAAATTAAGATATTAATGTCCCCATTACATGACACATGAATAAATAAAAAAATAGGTCATCAAACCATTTTTTCTCTCAATAACCATAATTATCTTTTAAATCCAGTAATTCATTAAGACGCTCGAGCAAAACCAAATTTAGCATCGTAGGCTCCCCTACTATTTATACACATCACACACTAAAAAATGTTTGACATAATATCGCATTTTATTTCAGTGCCCACTTGGAAAATACATCGTAAGTTACTGAACCCTGCTTTCAACCTGCACGTACTGAACACATTTCTAAATGTTATGAACGTAGAAGCTCGAAATTTAGTCTCACGATTGAAACCTATAGCGGGCCAGGGACCAGTCAATATAAAAGAGTTTCTAATTAAATACATTCTAAGATCGGTTTGCAGTAAGTATGTCTTCAGTTAATTACTGTTTTCGGCTTACTCACTCACCATTTCGCGACTCACGACACGGTAACGTTCGCGCTGGGTGGTGCTCATGAACGTCTGAATGAGGCTCTACCATGTCTTGAGAGTATTGAGTTCCTAACTATTTTTTTAATACAAGCGATACCAAAATCAACCCCTGTTTAACTAAAAAGATGTCAACCTTCATTTAACCATAAATAATATTATGTAATACCATGATATGGATTATGTTGTATAACAATTTATATTTCTAGGAACATCATTGGGATTGGAAGCTAAAGACCAAGATATGATTGACAAAGAATACGCACAAGCTATCGACGAAATCATAACAATGGCAGTGAAACGAGGTCTGAACGTGGCATTGCATCCTTCATTTATTTACAACAGAACTGCAATGAGAAAACGAGAACAAGAAATTGTTACAAGTATCAAAAACGTTTTAAATAGCGTAAGTATGGTGTTATTGTATAATGTAGCTATCAACAACAGCTCTTGAATAAGGCCATATACGAGTATGCCAATAACTCGCACTTAAAAAAATGTATGTTACACAATTGTATTGTGGTTTTGGAAGCCCAATTCCTATCTCCAATCCAATAATCCGGGGTTAGGGAACCCCTAATGGGCTGGCATCGTACTTGTAACTCTTCTGGTGTGACATGAATCCATAGGCGGCACCGATTGCTTACCATCAAGTGATCAGTTTGGTCGTTTGCTAGATACACGTTACTTACCAAAAGAGAGCATGAAATAAAATTGCTATCTACATGTCCCTCATATATCTTATTAAGATTTGTACTTTTCAGATAATCCAGAAACGTAAATCGGATATTAAAAGCAGCTCCAGTGTCTACTCAAGGAATGGTAAGTTAATTATTTTAAACTTCCCCAGTTTTATCAACCAATTGCAACTAAAATAAATATTTCTCTTGGTCTCCAGGTAAATTCAAACCTATACTAGATCTGTTGCTGCATTTATCTGATGAACAATACGTCCTCTCCGACGATGAAATCAAAACGCACCTGAATACTTTCGTGGCAGCTTCTTACGACACAACTTCATCAATACTACAAATTGTGTTGTTAGTGATTGGATCATATCCTGATGTACAGGAACAAGTTTACAAAGAGTAAGTTTTGTATATCGAAGAGAAATAAATATTAAAATTATAAATAAAAACACGCCTGCAGTTCATGACTCTTATAAGAAAACGGGGCAAATTAGGTAAAATGGTGAATTAATTGAAGTTTATTTTGTGTAGCATCACGCAGGGACATTAAAAGAGGACCCTGACTGCTTAGATTCAGAGCTAGTGATGTGCTAATTTATCGTTTTTTTATGGTACACATATATGTATAGTTCACGCGTAATATCTTTTTATTTTATTTCCAGAATTATCGAAGTATTCGGAGATAATGAGGAATTGACCAAATACGACTTACCAAAACTGGTTTACTTAGAAGCAGTGATAAAAGAGGTTTTGAGGCTATATTCTATAGTTCCCTGGATTTCGAGAGAAATTGACACTGATATGGTTTTTCGTATGTTATTAATTGTTATTTATCAATTAATTTTCCTTTATTTGGTAACTGGTAAACTCACTTAATAGCCAGGCAGGGGGTGACTGGAAAACTCAATTAATGGGTCCTCAGAAACGGCCGCTAGCATTTAGTACAACACGGGAACAACATACATAGATCTGCTTAAGGAGGAGGACGGAGAGGCATCTCACGTCTATCAAAGAAAGTCTGAACTACGGTCAAGGCCCTCTCTCCATCGGTTTCTTACTGAGATATTTCCTTTCCACGAGTATCTTTCTAGTCCTACTCCTACGAATTTCCACTCAAACAGCAAGAATGAGGCAAGAGAGTAAGAGTTACTGATTGGGAACGCCTCCGTTCCCAATCAGTAACTCTGTTTTAATATGGAACCAATGAAAGTTTTTTGGTATTTCAGCAAAATATACATTAAGGGCTGGAAGTACATGTGTTCTGGTGTTATACAATCTTCACCGTCACCCCTCGTGGGGACCAGATGCAAAGCAATTCAAACCGGAGCGATGGCTGAATCCCGCCACCTTACCTACTAACCCCAACGTATACGCACCGTTTGGTATTGGCAAGCGAAACTGCATTGGTAGGTATAAATTCAATTCAATTTCAACCATGATCGTCCCACTGTAAAGGGTAAAGGCCTCCCTACCCTCCTTCCACTCTTCTTTGTTTAAAGCTTTTTGCGGCCAATCCTTGTTATACATGTAGGTATGTATTGGTAGGTATAGCCACATGAAAAGTAAGACAATGTTTTGTTTGGACTCCGCATCATCACTTACTATCAGGCGAGATATCGGCCAAATGTCGACCCATCAAATATAAAAAAAAAAACTTTGTGAATCTTATTTTCCTTATTGTTCTTACTTTGCAGGAAAGCAGTATGCCATGATGACCCTGAAGACTTCAGTGGCACATATCATACGAAATTTCCAATTATCTGCTGATATTAGTGATTTTAACTGGAAATACAAAGTTATATTGAAACCAGCAAAACCAATTCTTGTTACTTTTACGTTAAGATCTTAAATAAAAAATTAAAAAACTATGTGAACTAAGAATTACGTGTTTTTTTTTTATTTTGTACTACTCATAATCTTACCACTTTTAGGGTGCTTTTCCACCAGAGATGTGCATGTAGCTGAGCGATGGAAATGCGCAGCTCTAGCATTCGATGTATCGATAGTACAGAAACCATTCATAGCACGCGTCTTTCCATATAAAAAACATAGCATTGCTGAGTCCGTTTCCACCAGTGCTAAGGTGTACCAAGGTGAATATGATTGGTGGAAACCAAACGCATAGCACATCTCTGGTGGAAAACACCCCTAAATTATTCTTTGAAAAATAAACAAATATGAAATACACCCTTACTACACCTACATTACATACAATTTTCATCGTAAAAAGATATCTGAGGTTTTTTTTTGAGGGTGGTTCGCTTCCGCCTTGGGCGAGGCTAACTGACTAAAAACCACCCTGTTCCTACGTCTGATTTCGAGTCAGCCTTTCTTAGATTTTTTTTCTAGGTTAGAAGGTTTTGAGCATCAAGTAAAGAACAATATTGTAATTACAAACTCTGATTAGTATAATGAAAGGAAAGATTTAATTTTTATGATTGTCCTAATTATATCGCCAAACAGCTCACGTACTAATACGACTTTACTCACCTTGGGTTTGTCAAATGACATACATACTTATATAAATAGTAAACAATACATTCTTTCGCATCTTCGGTATAAAATATAAGAAAGTGTGTCATTATAAAAAATATTACTATTGTTTTTTAATTAAGGGTCGGTTCATATCTGACGTAAAATACGTTGAACGTATCATCGGTTGCGTGTAAACGGTCAATTGTTTTTCTATATAATTACATTTGTTTGTTCTGGCGTTACGCGACCGATGATAAGCGACGCATGTTCCGTCAGATATGAACCGACCCTAATAGTTTACTATTTTTCTTTTACTGTATTTTAATAGAGTTTATTGTATTTGGTCATTATTTTTTATATGAGCATTAAAATAATAATTACTTATTATTCGATACAATGCAGATAATTATAAAATAATGTTTATATGACGTTACAATTATTACGCGTTACAGGGAGACAGTACGCCATCAAGTTACTGCTTCATCAAGGTAGTTGACCAAGTATGGAAAATTCTGTTGTTGTTACCATTTTCAAATTGTTTGTGGGTTTTGTTTGGATCAGTAAAGCTACGTATTTAAAAACACAACATTTTATTTCACAAGTCCACATTATACATTCAAAATTTAAAATCGCCAATATTAGGTATAATGTGGAGCACCAAAGTTTTTTTTTCTTTTATTTATTTATTTTTTTCATTAGTGCATTGGCTCGTAGGCAACCAGTTTCAATGGCCTTGTAAATGCAATTTTGAATGCTATTTGCACACGCATAAATATTCAATTAGCCTATTTTCAAAGTAGTGTTACAAGGAAAAATAAGTCAAAACAGAAAATAGAACAATTTATTTTCGGAACATTATCACAGAAGTGTGATTAACGCGTCCACAGCTCGCATCGTACGGATCGCACGCACCGCACGCATTCCGTATGACGTCATCAGTACGCATCGAATGTAGGTATTGCTGATGACGTCATACGGAATGTGTACGATGCGTGCGATGCGGACATGTAGACGCTTACCTTAAAATAGATAGGTGTACGTATGTATTATCATAATACCATCAAATTTCACCACCACATTTTAATTAATTTACTATAATCTAAAACTTAAATACAGCCTTTTTGGTACAACATTACGACCTTAATTTTAATTCGATATGATGATTTGTTACTGGTTTCAAAACTACATCAAATTCGCATTCTATATTATGGATGTTGCCACAAATTTGATATTGTCGAACAATGTGTGCTAGGGCTGTCTTCATCATCAGCATGCCGAACAATTTTCCTGAAAAAATAATCATAGAACATTTTAAAAGTGCGTCATGCAATATTTTATATAGTACTTTGAGTGTCGTGTTGGACTGATATTATATTGATATTGATTCGTTAGCGAGCGAGAATTTTTTTTTTTGATGGGGGAAAATCATCTAATGACTTCTCCCGCCTTAGGTGAGGCAAGAGGGAGTGTCAGACTCTTACTGACTAAAAACCACCCCTTTCCTTCTCCTGCTTTGAGCCGGAGCCCCTTTGGACCTTTAACGTTGTCCGCAGCTCCGGAGCGGAGAATTTTCCTACAACAGTTTTCTATTAACCTTTGGTATGGAACGCAGATCCACGCAAGACACGTGACACATGAGGTGTCTATTGGTAATTACAAACGCTTGTTTAAAGACATAGAACAGGGTAGAAATTAGAATATTACCTATGCAGTTCCGCTTGCCAATACCGAAGGAAGCATAAAGAACAGGGTTACTAGGCAAGGCACCGGGAGTCAACCAGCGTTCCGGTTTGAATTCATTGGCATCAGGACCCCAGAGAGGGTGACGATGAAGAGAATGCACACCAATGATACCAGTGCTGTTGGAACGTAGAGTACAGTTTTCTGAAAATTAACAACGAAAATAATAAGTATAAAATATGCAACGAAAATAAAATAAAAATATCTGTCGTATAAACATTTAGGACTTAATTTTTAACCGACTTAAAATAGAAGGTTCTCAGTTTGACATGTATGTATGTTTGTGCGTGTCTATGAATTTAAGGGTTGTTGGGGAATCGAGGACTGCGAAGACTGGGAAGGGGAGCAATTTTGCCTCCGGTAACCTCATTCTCACAACGCAAGCATTGTTTCACGTCGGTTTTCTGTGAGGCTGTGGTATCACTCCGGTCGAGCCGGCCCATATGTGCCGAAGCATGGTTCTCCCACACTATAACTCTTGTTTTTAGAACTCAAAACGGGATATTTACCATGTTTCTTAGTTTTTTCGAGTTTCCAATATTTCAACGGTAATTCCGATGTTTAATCATGGTAAATATTCCGTTTTGAGTTCTAACGACGTTACTAGTGACAATGTTAGTTTCAAAACTTATAACTCTTGTTTTATGGTACAAATACTTACTAAGTTTAACATCGACGTCAATTTGTCTGGCTATAATTGGAACAGCGCAGTACAGTCTCATTGTTTCCTTCATAACTGCCTCTAAGTACACGAGTTTTTGAAGATCGTGTTTTGTGAAATCATCATCTTTGTTCTGTAATACTTCTTGTATCCTGTAAAATATTTCTCTGTTAATCTTATGCTGTATTAATCATGACTACTTTACACTTTACTTTATAGAATTACTTTTCTGGTTTCATAATATGTTTCAAATTGTCTAATTTTCCGTACTTATGGACGCATTCACGAAAATATGGGTGCACCAGAAATGTACTATGTAGCTATGCTACGAAGATGTAATAGCTAAGCTGTAATACTATATGAATACTATATAATACTATATGACATTGTCTTTTGATACTAAGCTCTGTAGCTGCGCGAAGAAGATGCGCAGCTCGAGTATATGATGTATCGATAGTAGGGAAGCCGTCCATAACGCGCATCCTTACATAAAAAAAAACATAGCTTAGATGAGTCTATTTCCATCAATGCTATGCTATGTGTACCATTGAATATGATTGGTGGAAGCCAAACGTATCCCCAGCAATGTAGCATAGCACATCTCTGGTGGAAAAACACCCTGAAGTAGCCCAGTCACCATGCCAGTAAAAATCTACAGTTTCACCGTCCGACCAAAAGTCCCATAATATCATTAAATGGTGTAACTTACTCATTGTAAATTCGGTTCTGTACTTCTGGGTAAGTTGCAATCACCAATAGAATGAATGTCAGGGCTGATGACGTTGTATCATATGATGCAGCTACTAAGGTGTCTAAGTGTTCTCTGATATCGCTGACGGTGAACACTTCTTGTTCTTGAGACATGTGAAGCATCTGATCCAGAACTGGTTTGAATTTACCTGCAAAAAACAAATGTTCATTGTTTTTTGTCTTACTTATTACATTAACTGCCTCGTTGATCGAGTTTCTCGGGTTTGATAACCGAATCGGGCAAAGTATTATAGAGCGTTTTTTCGATCTTTCGAAAAAGTCTCAGTGGTAGCACGGAGACTGGAATTATGCTATATTGCAATAGACTCAGATATTACATGGGATTATAACACAAATGGTAAAAAGTGGGTGTACAGTGGCATTACGTGCCGTAATTGTCTACCCCTGCGGGGATAAAAGGCATGACGTTGCATAATAATTATTACATTACATTTCATGAAATGTTTGAATGCCAATGTTTAGTCGGTATCCAACCCAACCAAGGTGCCTAACTTTGAGCACCTTTAGGTTAGTTACATAAGAAACTTTTACTGTAAAGAAACTTTTTCTAAAGAAATATTGTAACAAATTATGAATTAAAGTCATAATTACCGGGTGTATCGTCATAATGCGTAGGTTCTACTATAGTCTTTATATCTGATTTTCTTTTCAGTATAATCTGAAAAATAAAACACATATATAATTAATTATTTCTGATTTAAGCTAAAGATAACTCATCAAATAAACCCATTTTAAGATTAAGTACTTGCTTAAGATTACTAGGTTTTGTTTCGCACGGCAAGAATCAAAGATGTAACCCTATATGATATTATTAACGCCATCTTTTATGCATTTCCATAACTAAAGTGTATTGAATTAATAAATTACTAATAGGATTTTTTTCCATATCATTTTGAAATAATGAATTGCAAATCAAGCGTTTATTCGTTTATGAATTCCAAAAACTCAATGTGCCATGAATAAAAAAAAAACAAGTTTTAAGACCTTGATCTAGTCATCAAGGTCTTAAATGTGTCAAAATTTTAATACTTTGGGAGGTAAGTAAGACGTGCTTAAATAAAAGCAATATCATTATTTCTGTGAAACTTGGAAAATAAAAATAACGCAGCGTCGTCGTCTTCGCACCGCCTACGGGTTAGAAGCCACTTGATGAAGAGTCCCTCTGTGACTCAAAACAGAACTTTTCTCGTGAATAAACCGTGATTTTTAGTTAATTTAGTATTTATTTATAGCCATGATAATCTCACTGCAGGACAAAGGCCTCCCCATCCTAGTACCGTCCTTCTACTCTCCTCTCTATATAAAAAAAAATATCTCGAATATTAAAAACATGAAACTTACAGGATTCATAATATTCTTCAGGGTTGATATCAGTTTGTCTTGTTTGCGTTTTAATGCGCTCCAGTTAAATATACAATCCATATGTAGCCATACTTTTTGGAATCTGTCACAGTAGAGAGCCAATAAATTTTCGATAGCCACGGCATAGTCTCTGTCTATTTGCTTCTGTTCTTGAGTTGTTAAACCCAGTGAGGTACCTGAAATGTAAAAAAAAAATAGATAGTTATCTAGTTTTTGATTCCCCGTTGTCTTACTTAAGTAGTTATTTACCAAGGCTGGGACGTGATCAGCTATATTCAATCGTGCATATCACATAACTATGACAAGTGCTACAGATAAAGATTTGTAGCGCTTATCATGGTAATATAGTATATGGTAGTATATCTGGTATATCTGTATAAACTATAATTATAACAACACAGTCGCAAATAAAGTAATTTAAATAAATAATAAAAACATAAGTGCATACGTTTGAAAAACATTTGAACTAGGTGCCACTAGATGTTGCTACTCGTCGCATTGCTACGGCAAATGATTGCCCAACATTGGCGAATTGATTTAGATAATTATTTTGGCCTTCTTGGTTTCGTATAACATTATGACATACTGACACTCATAAAAGTAATGGGTATGAAATATAGAGATAAATAGTAGATCTCTATATAAAATATCAATTTCCGTTCGTTAGTCCCGCTTAAACTCGAGAACAGCTGGACCGATTTGGCAAATTTTGGAAGTCCAGGGAAAAAAAAGTTGGCAGGGCCAGCTATTTAGATGTAAATAAATACTTACGGCTAATAGTTGACAGCGTAAAGGTAATTAAATAATGACGAACATCGAAAGGTTTCTTTCCAATTTCATTCTTAAAATTCGAGACGAGATTCCGAGATTGTATATTCATTTCATCAACGAATGTGTTCAGAACTTGCTGGTTGAATGCAGGATTTAATAATTTACGATGATTTTTCCATACAGAAACTGTAAAAAAAGAAAATTAAACAAATTCAATTTATCTACATAAATTTTTAATATACAGCATGTAATAAAATACAGATACATCAAGAAGCACTGAAGAATACAGGTTGAATAGAATCTCTACACAAAGTTTCAGCTCAAAATACGTTAAAAAAAATGGTACCAAATACTTGGTGTCGCATGGTTCTTGATTTTATAAATCATACAAACGTGTCACAACACTACAGGGGTCGCTCGCTAATTACGACACATTTCTTCTGTAATTCTTATCGCCTAGTACCAATCTACCTCATTTTAATTCGCATGAAAAATTAAAAATAAAATATTGGAAGAATTCATAATTTCGTTCCATGAAAACATGAGTTTAAAAAACCCTTCCCGTATCGTTTGTTATGCTATCTAGAAACCGTGCACTTGATATGTATACCCCCTTTTTGTTACACCATGTATAAAGCTGGAAAAAAATGTTTGACTTTCGATACGCTAAACTCTGAATCCGCTGGTCCTATTTGAAAAAATATATTTGTATTGTATAGCACGTTTATCTAGGAAGAGTATAAGCTTCAAAATATCACGCTGCGATTATAAAAGAACGTAACAGAGTGAGTGAAACCGCGTGAGAGTAGGAAGTTTATGATAAATGTTCCAAAAAAATTTAAAATGCTAAACAAATAATAAAGAAAATCGTCATCAAAAGGTCACCAATCTCATGGTCAATGCTTAGTATTAACATAATTTGTACCTGCTATGTAAATATAACACATAATACCTAGAACACAAGGGGAAAATTTGTCTGCAGCCTTAATTTTTGATATAAGATAATGCGCCAAACAAACAGACGGATCACATGTACCTTTAGTACGAGTTTGATATACGTTTAAAGTAATCGAAACGAGACCGCGTTCGGCGCTTTGATTGGCCAACTCAAATAGACCGACCAATTAAAGTGCCGAACGCGCTATGGTTTCGATTAATTTAATCGTAAAGCAAACCTATACTAAGGTTATTGGTCGGCATCGCTCATGGACACTCGCAACATAAGATGAGTTACAAGATATCTATAATATAAAAATAAGTCGGGTTTTCCTTCCTGACGCTATTACTCCAAGGGCCTTAGTCTGCTATTACAATTGTGTCACAATGGTCGATCACTGAGCAGTGCAAGAGGGATGGAGCTATACAACCTACATAGCTCCATCCCTCTTGCACTCTCGCAAAATTCACGAACCGATTTGCACGGTTTTGCATTCGTTGGAAAGGTTTCGGGCTTCGTGAGATTTATAGCAAAGAAAATTTAGGAAAAATTCAAGAGAAAAGCAGGAATTCAGGGAAAATCGTTGGTAGCGAAACGGAGTTCGCCGAGTTTGCTAGTATGTTATAAAATCATACTCACCATCCGCAGTAATCAGTCCATTTTTTAAGAAATCCTTAGCAAAACCATAGATGTAAGGCTTACTATAGCATGCGTTGACTAGAGCAAGACTGTCGTCTGGATCCGTCACAGCTGAAATAGTTAAATACAAATAATTTAAAAAAATCTAGTATTCACAGATTTATCAAAATGGCTTGAAAAACTTATTTATTTATTTAACAATAAACACACCAACAGCACAGTCACCCACATATTCAATTAACATAACCTACAAAATAATGTTACTTCATGGTATGCATAACATTTAACACATGGAAGTCAGAGACTAAATACGTAAAAAATTAAACAATGTGCCTTATAGACCTTAATCAGGAACACCAAAATAACAAAATCATTTGAGCTACTTTATCAGATTAAAAAACTAAACAAAAATTTATCATATTAAAATTATGTCAAAACGATAATATTTTATTTATAAACTAGCTTTTGCCCGCGACTTCGTCCGCGTAGTGGTTTTAGTGGTCAAAATGCTGCCGTATGTCATCTAAAATGTGAATTACTTGAGAATATGTTACTGTTAGCATTTTTAAAGATATGTATTCCAAAGAAACCACGACCGCCGATTCATCATTTTATAATCATGATGAAAAGTAGTCAAGGTTATCTATATTATTATCCTTTAATTTCCTATATATTGCCTATCAATAAAAAACACATTGTTTTGTTGTTATATTCCAAAAAAAAAAACATTCGTGCAAGCGTAACCTCAACACAAACAGGATTACTTTCGCATTCATAACATTAGTATGGTAGTAGGAATATTGGCGATTTAAATAAGTATATGTGTATTTAAATAAGAATCGAACGCGAGTGAAGCCACAGGCAACGTATTAACGAAAATGACGAATTTTTAAGCAAACATTAATCTCCTCTATTAAACATACTACGCCTTCTACCCTTTTTATTAAAAAGTAGCCTATGTTCTTTCGCTCCTCATTAAGTGTCTAAATACAAAATTTCACTGTTACAGCTTTAAAAATGACGAATTTCCATATGACCATTCATCCCCTATTTTTACCCACTCTCCCCTTTTTTTGCAATAAAAAGTAGACCATGTTCTTTCGTTCCTCATTAAGTATCTAAATACAAAGTTTTACTGTTACAGCTTTTAAAATGACGAATTTCCATATGACCATTTATCCCTTATTTTTACCCATTCTCCGCTATTTTTTTGCAATAAAATGTATCAAGGTCTATTCTATCTCAGTACTAAATTCCATCAAAATCGGTTCACTGGTTTAGACTTGAAAGCGTAATTACAGACAGACAGAGTTACTTTCGCATTTATAATATTAGTAGGTTCTGTGCTCCAAGTCTCCAACGCACACTTATTCAATAGCATTTGTTTTTTAGTATCCAATAGCATTTATACAACAATGAACTTTATCCAATAGCAATAAAGCTCAATTTGACTCTACGTATTAGTTAGAAAACGTTTGTATGGGATAAAGGAAAGGGCAGTTTTTAGGGTTTTTCCGTCAATTATTTGATATTCTCTCACCTTTTAAACCTTCCCTGGACTTCTACAAATAATTCAAGACCAAAATTTGCCAAATCGGTCCAGCCGTTCTCGAGTTTTAGCGAGACAAAGGAATAATTGATTTTTATATATATATTTTTATATATATATAAAATATAAAATATAAAATATAAAATATAAAATAGAATATAGAATATAGAATAGAATAGAATATAGAATATAGAATATAGAATATAGAATATAGAATATAGATATATAGATATAGATATAGATATATAGATATAGAATAGATATAGATATAGATATAGATAGATAGATAGATAGATAGATAGATAGATAGATAGATAGATAGATAGATAGATTCACACAGCACAAATTGAAAAATAATTAATGGAAATAGTTTTACAATTTTATCATTTGAATATATTTTAATTTTTAAAGTAGGCTCAAGATAGTATGAACTACGAGAATTCCATGGTCACAATCATATTAACAGCCTATAAGTGGCCATTGCCACTGCTAACCAAAGGCCTCACACGGCGAAGGTTCAAACCTTCTTAATACTCAAGCATTAATCACCACACTTGCTCAATGCGGGTTGGCAATTTCAAACCAATTATAAATTTACGACTGCCTCGTTGGTCGAGTGGTCGCAAGTGCGACTGCCGAACAAGGGGTCTCGGGTTCGATTCCCGGGTCGGGCAAAGTATTAGTGGGTTTTTTTCGGATTTTCGAAAATTTCTCGGTAGTAGCACGGAGTCTGGAATTGTGTCCAGGATATGGCAATAAGCTCACCCCCTATTACATGGGACTTATAACACAAAATGGTGAAAAGTGGGTGTACATTGTATAGCGGCATTACGTGCCGTAATGTGCATGTGCACCTCTGCCTACCCCTTCGGGGATAAAAGGCGTGACGTTGTGTGTGTGTATAAATTTACGATATTTTCCCTCACCGTTAGTCAGTGGTGTCTAAATAATCTTAGAAAGTACATAATATAACTCGGAAAAAGTCACATTGGTACTTGGTAGGTTTCGATCGCGCAGTGCGCGCGATACATGAGAATCAGGCATCTTAAGGCAAGCGTCTACAGGCCCGCATCGTACGCATTCCGTATGACGTCATCAGCACGCATCGCATGTTGATATTGCTGATGATGCGGTCCGTACGATGCAAATCAGTGGATGCAGTTGTATGAGATTCTATACTAGACAAACTAAAATCTGTTGCATGCGATGCGTACGATGCGGGCCTCTGGACGCGTACAATAGTATGTCTTATAATATAAAAATACTTAAAATTACTCACTGTAATATCTGTTTGGACCAAACCACACTTCAATTACTCCATTATGCTCAAGTGATGATTCGTTCATATGCTTTACGAAGCTCCAGAGATCTGAAATAATATATTCCCATTAAAATGTCAACTCAAAATTGTATTGTTTACAACCTTTTATTTAGCTTGCAATATAATTAGACTGCACGGTTAGCGCGGTGGTTGGCAACTTACTGCCACGCAACTTGTAGCGGGCTCGATTCCCGCACGGAGTAACTGTTTGTGCCTTCAATAATTGTCGTTTCGGCAGACGAGAAAATCTTATATGTATAATCTAATCTAATCTCTACACTAAACTAATAAATAAAATTGGAGTGTCTGTTAATATTAAAATAACTGCTTTTTACTACATGCATATTATGAATATTATACTTGTACATACGATACACCCAAATCACATTTTTTACAACTTGTGTATGTCTGTCTGTTTCTTCCGGCTAATCTCTGAAATGGCTGGGCCGATTTTAACGATACTTTTACTAGCAGATAGCTTTAATACATCTTCTAAAGAGTAAGGAAAAAGGTTAAGTGTCACTTGCGGGACACCCGAATGGAACGAAGTTGCTTTCGTTTTGAAATAAGTATTATTAGGAGGTATAATTAAATAAATTAACGATATTTAGGAGTTGAATGACAAATAAAATAAGTCAAGGAATGCTAATAAAATTGGATTCAATGTTAATCAAAGTTATATTTAATTCATATATAAATATCAACTTAATTATACATTAAATCGTAGATTCAACCATAATAAAAATTGGTTTTATGGCAACTAAAATTAGACACATAATTATGTTAGTGATTCAATCTTATGCAAGTTTCTTAAAAAGTGCAATGATGCTGGTATTGTATTTTATCAAAATAACGAAATCGGTTCTCGTGATTTACGCCTTGGTCCTATAAATGGATGGTAGGTATGTATATAATGAGTTCCGACTGTAAAAGTTGTTTTAATTTAAATTACTTTCTATTCTACTGAACCGAACTTGTTTTGTTACTTGTTTTTTTTTTAAGTTGTATTTACTGTATGCCTTCGTCATTGATAAACTGTGATTAATGATGTCTAAATATAGTAATTAGTAATTTCCTCATTTTTTTTTTAATCTTTATTTTATTTTATTTTTTGGGGTTTTTGTCCAACAAGGATATGTCAACCCCATCATACCTTATAACAATAATAAATTCATTTGTTATAAAAAAAAACTTAACTGAATTATAAATAAAACTATAAATCTGCTCCTCACTGCTGAACAATTAACATTAATCTACACAATTTTTTTGCAGCTTTTGATTTAGGGTTTACTAAAATGCTTTGAATCAAGCCTACATCCAGTCTATTTAATTTCAGTTCATTCAGCAACGAGTCGCGTTCATTCTTATTACGGACACATTCCATCAGCAAATGCTGAACATCTTCAATTTTGTTGCAGGTTGAACAATTGGGGGTAATTGATTTTTTCATCAAAAACGCAAATTTTGCTGATGGCAAGTGTCATGATCTAAGTCTAAAAGCTAATTTAATGTAATTTCCTTATTTAATGTCATCAAACCAAGGAACACGAGGAAGCTCACTCTGTATGGTCTTATACCAAATGCCTTTATGTATAGATTGATTTTCAAAAAGTTTCTTCCAATCATCAAAGCATACTGTTTTAAATCTAGGTACTAATTCCCAATGATCAGGTAAATAGTTCATAACCGTTCCCTCTACTGCTTTCCTCATTTTATTTTCTTAATTGATTAAGCGAGTACTAATTTTTGTTTAAAACTACAAAATCGAGGTATCTCATAAAGCCATCAGACCACTATACAACGTGTAACAAAATACCCATATACATCAAGAAGGGCTGATGAATACAGTCAGTCAGTTGAATAGAGTCTCTACACGAAGTTTCAGCTTAAAATACGATTAAAAAAAATGTGTACCAAATATTTGGTATCGCATGGTTCTTGATTTTAAATCATACAAACATGTCACAACACTACAGGGGTCACTCGCTAATATTACGAAACATTTCTTCTGTCAATCTGATCGCCTAGTACCTGTCTACCTAATTTCGAATCACGCGGCGGCGCGATTTGAAAAATTCATAACTTGGTACCATGAAAACATGACTTTAAAAAACCCTTCCCGTATCGTTTGTTATGTTATCTAGAAGCCGTGCAATTGATATGTATACCCCCTTTATGTTACACATTGTAGATGTGGCCCAGTAGGGCTGATGCCTGCTCCGGAGCTGCAAACTACCTAGCGGATTTAAAGGGGCACCAACTTGAAAAGCAGGAGTAGGAACGGGATGGTTTTTAGTCACTACTGATTCTGACAATCCCTCTCGCCTCGCCTAAGGTGAGAGAAGTCATTGGACGATTTGCGCCTTTAAAAAAGGGCATTGACACTTGCAAACATATTTTTTACAATAACTACAAGTATTTTTCTTATCCTTTTAGTTACTACACCAGATTTTTTTCCTATGGCGTGCGTTAAATATAAGCATTTTCACAATATACGCACGCCACGCCTAGAACCGGATCAACAATTTCAACATCACATATAAAAAACTGTTGCCGTCGATAACTTAGCCGTTGCGCAAAGCGTGCAGTTCGTTTAATTAGACAAAATTTTGGTCACTGTTCTAGTAAAAATATTCATAATCCGAATTTAACGTTTAACCCGTACCTAGTATATAGTAGTAGAAGCGCAGATCTCACAGACATAATGAGTTTTCTATTGTGTCTCGTATACCAGCATACAAAAGGTTAATAACGATTTAATCTTTTTACTTCATGCATATGAATATATACGTATTCAATGACACATTCACCAAAATAACATTATTTTATTACAATTTTTGTCTGTTTGTTAGTTCCGGGTAATTTCTGAAATAGCTGGACCGGTTTTGCGGGGAATCTTATTGGCCTTAATTTGTTTAAGCTAGCTTTAGTACATCTACTAAAAAGAGAGAGTAACTTAGGCTATTTTTATTTTAGAAAAAAATATTTTATAAAACGTAAAAACATAAAACGTAAACGAAGCCGCGCGCATCAGCGAAATTTGTTTCACCTTGCAAAATTTTCTGCGCATCTTTATTCAAATTTTTCTTACACAAGACTAATTTATGATCTCCGTTCTATTAAAAATATCCAAAATCCGAAATTTGCGACATTGATTTGTATTGATACAAAAAAAATACTATTAATATTATTATTTATAAATTATTGTATGTAGGTATGCCTCGTTTAGTCGAATAGTTATCAGTACGACTATTGTGGCAAGAGGTCTCAATTTTTCGTTATGATATATATAAAATACAAATATAATAATTTTACAAAAGAACAAGCATGAAATTGTTTTATAAATTATCTTTTATAATTACCACTTCCACTTTTTTTATGCAGTTAGGTCTAAGAAATGTTATGCTGAAAACCGCATCAAAATCGGTTCACCCAAACGCGAGATATTTGAACAGAAAACCACGTTCGAGACTCGTTTAAAAATTGGCTAAATTTTGTTCCGCAACTCAAAAGAAATTACTTTAATTATATTCTAAAAACACTAATTAAGCAAATAAATTATAAGACACGATAAACCCGAAACTATAACAAAAAACACTCATTTTTAGAAAAAAACTACACACCGCATTTTTTTTAAATGATAAATGATATTTATTTTTGCAAAGAGGTAACAATGCAACACTTTTACACGTATATCTCTTAAATAACGACATGAGACCGAACTATACACTAAATATTAAAATTACCTCACGGAAAACCAAAGAAAATCAGCATGAAAAATCAACTTACGTTTACGGTCTCCGATTATAAGATGGGAATGTCCTATAATCGGGAGCGAGCCAGGCATCAAAGGAGGCGCATCAGGTTTCTGCTTGAACCAAGTCGTCCACACAGCGAGCACCACGATACATAACAACACTAACCCCACTGCTATATACATTTTCAAAAACCAACAACGTTCTGAGCCCGATTAACTCGAAATCTTCTATTTATGTGTGACGTGGTCGCGGTAACTAAATTACCATGTCTTTAAAACAACACTGGTTTGAAAACCTTGACGTCAAAGCATATTTTTTTTAATTAATCTATATTTTGTTCAAAATATATTATTTTGCATTTTTTATAACAATATTGATACGATGTTATATAATGCGTCATAAGAGATGTCAAAATTGGTTATTATATAACGATTGCGATAGTAATTAGTGTTTTGATACTAAGAAATTCAATAGAAACATTTGATAGAATAAATTGAAAAAAAAATTAAAACGGTTAGGCCTGCTGCAGATTGCCTAGCACCCGCTAGGCAATCTGGGCTCTGGACTCTGGACTACCTGGCGGGTTTACCGGGGTTCCGGCTCGAAAAGCAGGAGAAGGAACGGTTTGGTTTTTAGTCAGTAGGACTCTGACACTCTCTCTAGTCTCGCCCAAGGCCGTAGAAGTGATTGCATGATTTAACCCATTAAAAAAAGAGTTAGGTCTACATAGACCAGATTTGAATTTGTCATAAACAGCATTGTAAAATTATATTATACTAGACTCTGGTGCTGTTTCACCCGCTCTGCTTATGGCTTAAGTCGTGATGTGTTATTTTGTATATATTCATAATAACTACTTCCATGCGGTTTCACCCGCTCTACTCGGTTCCTATTAATCGTAGGGTGATGATTTAGCCTATAACCGTTGGGCTCGCTGTCATTGCAGCGGTAAGTCCCCTCTTTGAGGAGTGGCTAGAGAGGCGCCACGGCGTCCTCACCTACCGCCTAACGCAGGTGCTTACCGGACATGGAAGCTTCGGTAGGTTCCTGTTTCTGATTGGGCGGGAGGAAACGCCCGGGTGTCATCACTGCGAAGACCGCCCGGAGGACACGGTGGAACATACGCTTGCGGTCTGCCCTGCGTGGGCTGAGCACCGCCGTGTCCTCAGGGATGTGGTCGGCGACGGCACCCTCTCGCGTCCGGCACTGATACAAGCCATGGTGCGGAGCGAGGGGGACTGGGATGCCGTCTCCTCCTTCTGCGAAGCAGTCATGCTAGCTAAGGAGGAGGCGGGGCGCGTGAGAGAACGAACCTCTTCACGCCCCAGCCGTCGCGAGAGACACTCCGGGCGTCGGGGATCGCGCGACGATCTCCGGCCACCGTAAGTGCGGGTCTGCGGACGACGAGCAAGGGTAGCTCGCCGCCCGACCAGAACCAGACCCGTGCGTGCGGCGCGTCGCGTTCTGCGCGCGCCTCAAAGAGCCATCAGACCACCACAGATGGGGCCCAGTAGGGCTGATGCCTAATCCGGAGCTGCGGACAACCTAGCGGGTTTACCGGGGCTCCGGCTCGACGGGCAGGAGTAGGAACGGGGTGGTTTTTAGTCAGTAAGAGTCTGACACTCCCTCTCGCCTCGCCCAAGGCGGGAGAAGTCATTGGATGATTTTCCACCCTAAAAAAAAAAAAAAAAAAGCCTATAACCGTCCTCGATAAATGCGCTATCCAACACAAAAAGAATTATTCAAATCGGACCAGTAGTTCCGGAGATTAGCGCGTTCAAACAAACAAACAAACTCTTCAGCTTTATAATATTAAGTATAGATATTATAGTTGGTTTTCCACGGACTGGAGTCCGTGCCCTTGTCATACGCTTTTATAGTCAATAATACACATTTTATAGCGTGATGTCTTCTAGTCTATAACCTTCCTCAATACACGGACAACACAAAAAGAATTGTTCAAATCAGACTAGTAGTTCCGGAATTTAGCGTGTTCAAACAAACAGATGTTACCCGCGACTTAGTCTGCGTAGAATAATAACTTCTAATAGAATTTTATAACAGTAGCCTATGTACATCGCGTGAGGGAAGGAACTTCCTCACGCCCCAGCCGACGCGGAAGACACTCCGGGCGTCGGGGATCGCGTGACGATCTCCGGCCACCGTAAGTGCGGGTCTGCGGACGGCGAGCAAGGGTAGCTCGCCGCCCGACCAGAACCAGACCCGTGCGTGCGGCGCGTTGCGTTCCGCGCGCGCCTCAAAGAGCCATCAGACCACCACAGATGGGGCCCAGTAGGGCTGATGCTTAATCCGGAGCTGCGGACTACCTAGCGGGTTTACCGGGGCTCCGGCTCGACAAGCACGAGTAGGAACGGGGTGGTTTTTAGTCAGTAAGAGTCTGACACTCCCTCTCGCTTTGCCCTGGCGAGAGAAGTCAATGGATGATAATGCCCCTGAAAAAAAAAAAGCCCATGTACGTAAGTACATAAGCTACGTACCAATAAAAGTCCCGTCAAATCAGTTTAGCCATTTCAGCGATTAGTCGGTACAAATCGACAGACAAAACTTGCAAAAAATGTTATTTTGGTGTATGTATATATTATATTCATATGCTTGTAGTAAATTGCGGCTATTTCAATGTTGCAAATCGACCTTCTAATTTAATTTATTAGTCTGGAGAGTATTAGATTTAAGATAATATTTTTGAAATACTAAAATTAGATATGCAGGTGTCTCGAATGTAATGAACTGTGATGAATTTGATCATGTCTTGCTATAAAATTATGTAGACTGTTTGTATTACAAATACCAAGCGCCTAGCTTCGCTGACAGACAGACTGACGGACAATTCAATTTGACGTTTCAAATGTGCCTTATTTAGGATTAATTGAAATAAATGCTTTGACTTTGACTTTGAAGAACTATAGGTAAATATATAAGGTAAAATATAACTCTTTCAGAGATGTTTGGACCCAAATTGTAAATAGTCGCATCCAACCAGCTTATCAAGAAATAATTGGAGGGCGCCAATGTTCAGTAGTGGACGTCCTGTTTGATATGTCTGTCTGTGATGGAGATGATGATGGTGATGATGATAGAAATTCTTAGTTGATACTCTAATAAACTACGACTTAAAATAGTTGTTGATGTTTTCCATCATATATATATAGTCCTCCTTACCGATTTCGGTAACGGCGACCTTAGAGAAGCTATTTCCTGTCGTGGGCCCTGACGTCACTGGCCATATAGCATACTAGCGTCCCGCTCCAGCTTCGCCTGGGTGCAATGGTGATATATTATGCATATATTATACACATAAACCTGAATCACTCTATCTATTAGAGACCAGATGGTATGTCGTTGCTGCCTTGGAAGATGGGTAGGCCTTTGGTGTGGGACGCTACGTGCGTAGACACCCTTGCGCCATCTCATCTTCTAAGTACTGCTGCATGCGCTGGTGCGGCTGCTTCCGCGGCAGAGCACCTCAACCGGCGCAAATATTCTAACTTAGTTGGCAATTATTGTTTTGAGCCGTTTGGGGTCGAAACACTTGGGCCATGGGGTCCTGGTGCACATTCTCTATATAAAGAGATTGCACATATTCGTTATTCGACCCTACGCGTGACCAGAAGGCCGGCTATTTCTTCGGTCAGAAGATAAGCATTGTCATTCAACGTGGCAATGCGGCCAGTCTTCTGGGAAAGTTCCCCAGAGACAGCGATGCGGACGAGTACTTCGACGTCTAACCACGCCTAACGCCTTTATTTTAGTTTTAAGTTAGTTTTTATTCCTTTTTTTGGTATTTTTAAGTTGTAAATAATGTGTTAGTTAATATATTCAAGGATAAGTTAATTGCCATAACAAACATAGGGTACGATCTATTAATAAAATCCGTCGCGTAGTTTTAAATATTTAAGCATATAAAGGGATATAGGGACAGAGAAAGCGACTTTGTTTTATACTATGTAGTGATATTTTTACACATAGAACTATAGAAGAATAATAAATAGCTTTTCATCAGTATTTTTTATATTTTCTGCAATCATCGGTAATTTTTAGGACAGTGTACCTGGTAAATAAAATACGTATCTTATATATTTTCATTGTAGGTAATGCTATTATTAGGTATAGGGTAATCTGATTTTTTTTTTAGTTTTGTTTGAAGGGGTATGCCCGTCATCATTTCTATAGAAACACGATTTCCAAAAACGGCTACATTAAGTGATAATTAAAAAAACAGATATCTTATTAATACAAGACAATAATAACAGCTTCAGGATTAGATTTGCAAAAAATAAATAAAAAAAACAATTAATAAAAATTATAACTTTGGCATTTAAGAAATAATCCATAAATAACGCTTTTGGAGTTTCTAGATGATGATGACATCGTCATTAATATAAATGCAGGCACCTAGTATTATAATTATAAATAGATTTTGTACATAATAATATGTCTGACTATATTGGTAGCAGTAAAACAATAGGTTGTTCGTAACAGCTGCGGACTGCCTACCCGGGAATCCGAATTGAAACGCAGGAGTAGGAACAGAGTGGGTTTTAGTCAGTAAGAGTCTGAATCTCCCTGTCACTACGTCCGGGGCGGAAGAAAAAAGGTTGCTTGTAATAAAATGATGGTAAACCGCACTGTTCCACAGATGGGGCTCAGTCCACATATGGGGCTCAGTAGACTACCTAGCGGGTTTACTGGGACTCCGGCTCGACAGGCAGGTAGGAACGGGGTGGTTTTTAGTCAGTAAGAGTCTGACATTCCCTCTCGTCTCGAACTGGCGAGAGAAATGACTGGATGATTTTCACCCCTCAAAAAAAATACTGCACTGTTACTTAAATTAAGCACTGATGGGTCATACTGATACTCTGAGAAGAAATACCGAAACAAACTTCAAGGTGACTGTCACTTTCAAAGTGCAAATGTGGTTAACAAACCAATAATTCAGTGTTATAACATCAAATAATTCAATGTTACTATATCAAACTCAGGCCTTTGTTCAGCAGTGGACGTCTCTCGGCTGATGATGATGATGATGATGATATCAAACTCACAATACTGGTTCTAATGATTTCATAACAGTGATCGAGTGACAGTATTTGCAGTAAGTAGTTGTTCGTTCGGAGTCCAAGACATGAGTTCTACTAACCATCCATAACACGCATCTTTCCATACAAAAAACATAGCTTAGCTAAGTCTATTTCCACCAGCGCTATGCTGTGTGTATCAACGATTGGTGGAAGCCAAACGCAACCACTGGAACGTGGCTTAACCCATCTCTGGTGGAAAAGCACCCTTAATACCCTTATTCCTTTGTTGTCATCCATTCATTTTGGAGTAAATTGAAGTCCTATACCCTATCGATACATACATATAATGAACTAGCTACTTCCGCGCGGTTTCACCCGCTCTGCTCGGCTCTTATTGGTCATAGCGTGATGTTTTATAGCCTATAGCCTTCCTCAATAAATGGACTATCCAACAAAAAAAGAATTATTCAAATCGGACCAGTAGTTCCGGAGATTAGCGCGTTCAAACAAACAAACAAACAATCAAACAAACAAACTCTTCAGCTTTATAATATTAGAATGGATTTGATTGAAAAATTAACCTAAACTTGGGTATCCTCTCTTTGTATGAATACCTACGAATGAAGTTACTTTTTATAATAACGATCGTGAGACATACTAAATGAACTAAAACACACGGTTTACTCACGTAAGTTAATGGAAAAAAAAATGTACTAGTTTTGTGTCACAGAGGGACTCTTATCATGAGCAGCGTGCGCAGACACGGCGACGTCACACAGCCTACTGTCTTTTCTCTATTAGTTTACGCGATTAAACCGTGATTTTTGAGTTAATATAGGTATTTATAATTTTATTGCATAAAATTGCTGTCATTGGGAAACGTTCCCAGAAGACTGGCCGCTTTGCTACGTTGAATGGCAATACTTATCTTATGTAGTTATTACTTCCAATATTTATATTTCATTCATGTTTAGATAAAATATTTAAGAGCAAGGGCACAGAATTACTGATCGTTTTATTACACTTGTATCGTTTGATAGATCGTATAAAAAGGCCAAAGTCAGCGCGTTTATGTGTTACGCCATAAACATGAAGGACTCTGATGAAGTATCTATCAAACTACGCAACTGCGTCCACCGTACGCAAAACGAAATACTAATCATATACGATTTTTGTGTATACGAGTTGAGTAAACGTCAAGGCAACTATGCATTTCTATTTCAATTTTTTTAAATGTCAGAAATAGAATTGTCGGTCTACTGTTGCTCGCGCTCTTGCTTCGATTACTTTAAACTTAATGTAAACTTTTACTAGGACATAAGATATTACTATTGATTTATTTTAATATAGTATCTAAGATTGTTTCATGTTCCGAATAAACACTGGGGTTCATTGTTTCTGTATGGTCATAGCTGTATGTCCAACACATACCACTTGATACTGCACATATTCAATTATTGTAATTGCAGCTCTATAGAATGTTGTCTAGAAGTTAGTTCTCCAAACCAATAAGTCCATCAGTGACGCTAAGTTTGAGAGTTCGAGCTCAAATCTTAAGTTAATGTTTTGAATTAATTAAAAAAACAATCCTTCATTAATCTCCCATTACAATGCAGATTAAGTAAATAATGAGTAAAACCGAGACCAATGCCGTTGATTAAGTAAAATATTTTAAACTAGCGGCTCACCTCGTCTTTCAAGGTTAACTATTTGCCAGTTTTCTAGGAAAATATCGTTTATTTAAGAAACCGGCCAAGTGCGAATCGGACTCGCCCATGAAGAGTTCCGTAACAGCAAGTAGATGACATAATATAAAAGTTTGTAAAATAACTTGGTTTTACATAGTGTTTGTATGAACGACAAAGTTATATTTCCGGTTTTTGAAAATGTTTTATTTCTTAAAAATGATTTCTCGTTCAAACCAATTTTCGTTGTTAGTTTCCATTGATATCTACAGCATTTATATTTTTTTCAGATTTCTCACACTCTTATTTTAAAAGTTAGAGGGGGGGGGGGGACACTCATTTTTCCACTTTGGAACCGTCTAACTTTCAAACAATTGATTTTAACGAAAAGTGGTTTTAGGAACCTTAATGTCTTTTTTAAATACCTATCCATAGACACCGATCACGGATATGTTAGCAGAAAAAAAAATTTTTTTGAATCAATTCCATGTACGGAGGAATTTTTATTCAAAATTCGAATAGCGGTTATCGAAATACATCATCCTACAAAGTTTTAACTATGTAGGCCCAATAGTTTCGGAAATAAATGGCTGTGACATACGGACGGACGGACGGACAGACAGACAGACAGACATGACGAATCTATAAGGGTTCCGTTTTTTTGCCATTTGGCTACGGAACCCTAAAAAAAAGAAGATTTTTTTTACCCCGGCTTCTTCATCATCATATCATCGACAAGACGTCCAGTGCTTCACATGGGAAGACTTTATTGCATTGTGAGGACACGCTCTCGTATTGCATTGTAATGCAATCAACTTATATTTTGTTCTTATCAAAACCTAAAAATGTAAAATTTTGATACAATATGTTCCATGATATTCAATTTTTTACAATGAATTGGAATTGTGGCCAGTATAAATGGCAATAAGCTCACCCCCTATTACATGGAACTTATAATACAAATGGTGAAAAGTGGATGTAGATTGTATAGCGGCATTACGTGTCGTAATGCACCTCTCCCTGCCTCGTCGGCGATAAAAGTCGTGACGTTGCGTATGTTCAATGACTTTATTAGCAATCTGCAATACCTTGCTTACCATTGCAAAGTTTTGGAAGATTTAGTTGGGTTTGCTAATTCTATGGTCTATGTCGATAATTTTGTTTTTTGTTTGGATCACTTCGTTTCAGATTCGATACTTCAAACAACCTTCATAGAAATAAGGAACACATTAATTATTGTAATTATTATTGATTATCACTTTATCAGTTTCGAAATCAAACTACTTACTACTTCCATTGCTTAGCTTAACAAGTTCAAGCCGACACATAGAAAAAAGATCACAAGTTCAATGAAATGATGTTACCTACCTATAGCAACAAAAAAGCACGTTACCGACATATCTTGTTTCTGATCCTGACATACCAGAGAATCTTACGTCATCAGAATGAAAAACCAGTTCTACCAGAAATTAATACATAATGATTATTTTGATTAATTATTATTAATAATTTTGTAATTTTAAATGTCAGACATTTGCAAAACTATGTATTCGCTATTATTATTTTCTTAATACATGCTTTGAACATTTTATAACCTTTACCAACGAGTTCATCAATAGATTTTTTTTCATTTGAGAATTTCACAATGCTTTTACTTGACTGGAAAATAAGCTTTTTAGGACAAATAGGTGTAAACCATATAGATCAGTAGCGATCTTATAATAAGAACATGGATGAATAGAAACTGGTTACATCAGTAGGTTGCAAGTGCATTTTTAAGGTGGGAAAATCAATCAAATAGTTTTTCCCCGCTGTCCTTGCAGTGATGACACGCGCCACACCGCCCAATTAGTAGCAGGAACCTACCAAAGCTCCCATGTCCGGTAAATAACTGCGTCAGGCGGTAAGTGAGGACGCCGTGGCGCCTCTCTAGCCACTCCTTAAAGAGGTGACTTACCGCTGCAATGACTGCGAGCCCAGTGTTAAACGTTTAATGTCTTTTTTAACCCCCGACGCAAAAAGAGGGGTGTTATAAGTTTGACGTGTCTGTCTGTCTGTCTGTCTGTGGCATCATAACTCCCGAACGGATGCAGTGATTTCAATTTAGTTTTTTTCGTATGAAAGGGGCTTATGTGCGAGTGTTCTTAGACATGTTTGATGAAAATCGGTTGAGCCGTTATAAAGTTATGGGCGGTGAAAGTAACGTAAGCGGGAGATTAACCGAAGGTCTGCAAATATACTGGGATGGGGTCTCAAATTAAACCGCACTCAAAGAATATATATTGAAAGATGTTATTTTTTCGTATTAAAAAAAATAAAAAAATATTAAATAATAAATTAAAAATTTAATAACAAAAATTTTTAACTTAATGTTTTATTATGAACAAAAAATCTGGCACCAATGTAATCTTTAGCCTACTTATAGAAACAAAAACTAGTAATTCTCGTTGGGGGACCGCATGAATACGGACTGCACACCGTACTGTACTTATGAACAAATCGTAGATAATTAAGAAATAATTAGGAGCGGTCCCCCAACGCGACGTATATTTTTTAGAATTATTAGTACATTCTTAGGTACTTTAAGATTAAGTTTCTTTTATTATTTTTTACTTTTTAAAGGGAAATTAAGTTTTTGTGTCGGGGGTTTTTTAAATTTTTAATTTAATTTTTTATTATATAAAGATATAATACAAGGCAAATGAGTTTTTCGGAAGCTGAAGGATGGTTTTATCATGTTCAGTGCTTTCAGTTAGATAACTGATATTAATAATTATTTTTTTTAATAAAATTATTTTTATGCTATCTAACTTTGCCCCTAAATTATTTTCTTACCCTTTTCGCACTGCTCACCACTCCACAAAATACTTTAAGACCAAAATTAGCCAAATCGGTGAAGCCGTTTTCGAATTTTAGCGAGTTTAACAAACAGCAATTCTATTCTATTCTATTCTAATACATATTTAATATTTTTTATGTTGTGATACAAGGAATCATCTGTGTATTTTGGAATATATTTTTATTATTAATTATTAAATTATTTTTATATAAATCGCGTTGTTTATGCAAACATTACAAGGAAAACTAAAAATGTTTTAAGCTAAGCTTTGTTGGATGCTTAATGAATTCGCTATAAATCTATATTTTAACAAAACTAGAAAAACACGTTTTTATAAATGCACGTAAAAGTCAAAAATAAACAATTAGATCATTCAAAATGTTTCATTATCTGGATTCAAAATTAAAATATTTGTCTGTGCTTTTAACTATTCATTTTTAGTTAGTTTTTTACTTTTACAAACATTTTATAAGAGCGTATTTTCCTAGTTTTTTGTTAACTATTAATTTATTTTCTACGTTTTAGTCTTTTTTTACATTTATTTATACATACACATTAGTTTCAAGTAGACGTATGGGCTTGTATCCTTACCATCTCGGCCAGTTGAAACTTAGTTGTGTATTACGTTTTACCTTTCCAAAAGTCCAAATACGAGCGTGATATGAAAATCCATCATGGAATGCCAGTTTTTTTTTATGGAATAGGAGGCAAATGAGTCACCTGATGGTAAGCGATCAGCGCCACCCATGGACACCCGCAACACCAGAGGAGTCACAGGTGCGTTAACGACCTTTTTAAAAAGGAGTACGGTATGGTTTTTCTTGAAGGTTTGAAGGTCGTATCGGTTCGGAAATAATACCGCCGATACCAGTTCACATTTTCCAGCTCCATCATCAGATCAGGTTAACAATACCATATTATTGTATGGTCATTAGAACCACATACAACTGCCAATTTTAATACATACAACTGTTAATTATCATAACGCTACGGTCGCGGTCCTTGGAAGATGGGTAAGTTCAATACCTTAGATTTCATTACAGACGTACCTAATTGCTGATATATACGACCGCCCAATAAAAGCGTCTTCTACATCTAAAAAATGTTGAAGGCCATCATCAAATCAAATCTTTACGTCATTTCAATTTGCATAGAAAATAAATGCCAAACATTAATTTTATTGGTTTTCCGGACTTTGCTCCATTTTGAACCGGATTGTTCTTCGTGTTTTTTTTCTTTAGTTGTCAATTTTAATTAACTGCTGATTTTGTGTTTAATTTATCATCGTCATCATCATCAGCCGAAAGATGGCTAGTGTTGGATTAAGGCCTCACCCCTAGAACGACAAGCCGCCACATGAAATGCCGCACTCATCTAGTTATTTAAGAGATTGACGTGTAAAAGTGTTATTTTATAACCTATTTGCAAAATAAATATCATTTATCATTTATCATTATCATTATCATGCATCCACTGGCTCCTTGCGACTCTGACGATATCGTCGGTCCAGCTAGTGGGAGGTCTGCCCGCGATACGTCTTGCTGTCCCCAGTCGCCACTCGATCACCTTCCTGGTTTGGCAGCCATCAGTCCTTCGGGCGAACTGACCTCCCCGTTGCCACTTCAGTCTGCAT
Source organism: Spodoptera frugiperda (assembly GCF_023101765.2). Classification (NCBI taxonomy): domain Eukaryota; kingdom Metazoa; phylum Arthropoda; class Insecta; order Lepidoptera; family Noctuidae; genus Spodoptera; species Spodoptera frugiperda. The sequence continues at coordinate 4,331,975 of NC_064224.1, forward strand.
ATTTGAAGAGCTATGTCTATTACTCTGTGTAGTAGTCGGTAAATAGAACGTCATTTGGTACAGAAAAGGAAATTAATATTTGAGAATGATTGGTGTAACTTTTTTTTTTAACTATAAGTAAGTTATATGATATTATATCATGTACAGTTGTAATTTAATTTCAGATATAAAAATATAATTTTATTAAGATAAGATTATTGTGTATCATTTCAATCTGTCGTTTGTATCTGCACTGATGGAATAAAAAACAATGTAAATATTTTAGTTCCGAGAAAATAGTTCAAAGTTTAATTGACATCTAACTAATTAATTCATAAGTAACTATGTTGACGGTCAACTGCTTGTCCATACCAGAATAACCAGTAGGCCGGTTCACACCAGATTAATAAATTATAACTTACATTTTTTGAATATTATGTTGATAGGCACGTGATTTAATGAAGGATTTCATTTTGTAAATAATAATAATAATAAGTTAGATGACTAATTTTTATTTTAATGTCCGTCTTGTAGATAGTTTAAAATATTAGACAAGTATTTTTTATTTTCTTATGGAAACAAATACTTTCGAAGATATGTTGTAGGTATATCCATTTGAAATATCGCATGACGTCACTTTTGAGTACGTTTCATACTGAATAGTGACGTAGATAGCTCCCACTCCTAAACTTTGATTCGTTTTATCCATTTAGTATTGTTTTCTTATATGACAAAATAAAATTCAGAAAATAATAGAATTCAGAAAGTCGAGATTAACGGGAAAATTTCTGCCGGGTCTGTTGTTAGGATGGGTGTTCTGCAGGGGTCAATTCTCGGTCCGTTTTTATTTCTTATTTATATTAATAACTTACCTTACCTTGTAAAGGATAACCATGAGATAGTACTGTTTGCTGATGATACCTCTCTATTATTTAAACTCAAACGTGAACAATTAGCCAGTGATCATGTAAATAGTGCTCTCTCAAAAATAGTACACTGGTTTAGTGCAAATAGTTTGTTACTAAATGAATCAAAGACTAAATGCATTAAATTCACAACACCAAATGTTAGACATGTCAAAACCAGCGTGCTAATCCAGGGCGAGGAATTGGACCCTGTAGATACAGCTATCTTTTTAGGTATAACCCTAGACGCTAAGCTACAGTGTTCAAAGTTTAAACTTAAGTAAATTTAAAAACGTTATTAAAGAAAAACTTTGTAACTCCAAAGCTTTTTATAAAATAAAAGACTATTTGGAGGATAATCAGGCTTGGGAATGAACTGCTATAATGTTCACACAGGTCTTGCTGACATGTTTGTAACATATAGTTAACATAACGTCAATGTCAAACGAGCGTGTTTGTTGAGGTTATTTTTATGAAAGTAAAATTTCAAAATATTTAATAGTTATTGAAATCAATTTGTGAATTGCGTTACGGGATTCGTACCTAGAAGGCGTATTTCTTATTTTGTGCTAATTAGCTGACGTCGGTATTGTGTTCGTTGCGCCCGGTGACCTTGGGGCTTGATCGACGAGTACATTACTATGAGTAATCTCGTAACTCATATTACAAACGATGGCGGATAATAATAAACAAATAAGTAGTGAAAGTATATGCCTTACCAACGGATCGAGCTACAATTCACTTAGTGAGAATGATATTAACGAAATTATAGAACAATATCATGAAGAGGAGGAGATGAACTTTGAGATGAGTAACGATACAAAATCCGGGAAGCGAGTTAGATCCGATACAGAAGAAGAGACTGATACAGAATGGCGAGTACAAAGAAAGGGAAAGAAGATGAAAGAACAAGATAAAATTGAATTGTATATTTCATGGAATGAACAGTTACCTAAACAATTCGCGTTAGCGAAACTCTTTAAACAGGAAGACATAAAAGATATTATAAAAGTTAAGTATATAAACCAGTTCAAGGTACGAGTTGAATTTAGTAATGAGTTGAGCGCAATAAAGTTTGAGCAGTGTAAAACTTTTATTGAAAAAGGATGGAGAATTCATAGGGCTATGGAGAAAAGTTACTCATACGGAGTAATAAAAGATGTCGATATGGATATTTCTGAAGCCGAAATACTAAAAAGTATTACTTGTCCGAATGACATACAGTTGGTGTCAGCTCTTCGACTTAACAGACGTAATAGAATCAAGGATTCGGATGAGCGATGGTTACAGAGCGAAGCTGTTCGACTTTGTTTTAAAGGAACGAATATTCCCGCTTACATTTACGTCGATGAACTAAGAATAAAGGTGGATCCTTACATATTCCCAGTTACACAATGTACAAGATGTTGGAAATTCGGACACTCAGTAAAAACATGTTCGTCGAAAATAGTTTGTCCGAAATGTGGCGATAATCATGAGAATTGTGTTACTGAAAATTTTAAATGTGTAAATTGCAAAGGAAAGCATATGGCTATGACGAAAATATGCCCTGGTTTCTTGAAGGAAAAGAGGATCAGAGAACTTATGGCTGAATTTAATTGTACTTATCGAAGAGCCCTTACAATGTACGTGCCTCCTGTCAGACCGACCATGTCAGTCATGAAAGAAAAGGAACCAGATGATGTAGACATTCAAACCGTATCAAATACTCAGCAAAATTTTCAACCTGATTACCGCAGTACACTATCATTTGCGGATGTTGTTAAATCTAAAGCAACTGTTGAAATTCATAAAGAAGAATCTCCAAAATACATAGCCAAAAGTTCTAAAAAGCCGGTTAAATCAGAGATACCAGAATTTAATTTTCAAGCGGAGTCTCCTGTAAATAATCAAAAACCCGTCAACCAAGAAGATACAACTAAAGAAGAAAAACATAGAGAAATACATTTTCATGAATTATTGTTTAGACTAAAGGAGATTTTATTTTTAAAAAGTGATTCATATCAAACTAAGTTTTTTAGGATGATTAAATGTTGTGTTGAATGGGTAATTTTAGTTGTTGCAGATAACATTGCAGACTGGCCTATAGTTAAAAATCTTTTTGAATTTGTTAATGGCTAAAAGTCATCAAAAGTTAAAGATCAATATTATCCAATGGAATTGTCAAAGTTTAAGGCCTAAAGTGTTGCTATTTGAAAATCTATTGTTACAAGAAAAGATCCACATTGCTGTGTTAAGTGAAACATGGTTAGAACCGGAGAGTTTGCTTAAGGTAAGTGGTTACAATGTATTTCGTAAAGATAGGGATGATGGTTATGGAGGCGTAGCTATACTCACTCATATGTCAATAAAAGCCCAGTTACAAAGTCTTCAAATTAGAAACTCAGGGATAGAAATTATTAGTGTCAAATTATTTAACTGTCAAGATATCACCAATGTAGTTTCAGTTTATTGTCCTCCGTCAGTGTCTACCAGTCAGAATGACTGGGATGAAATATTCTCTATTATGCCTAAGAACACATTAGTATTGGGTGATTTCAACGGACATCATAGAAACTGGTCGTCTAAATCGGATAGTAGGGGTAATCAGATTTTCGACGCTTTAATAGACCACCCATTTATTATTCTGAACAACGGAGCACCTACCCGCGTGAAATTAGTTAATAGTGTACTCCAACAATCTTCTCCAGATTTATCATTAGCATCTTCTGACATAGCATTACAATTTGATTGGACCTCCTTCAATGAAACGTTAGGCAGCGACCATAATGTGATTAAAATGTCTTCCTATATTGAATGCTTAGCGAAAAGTACGTTACGTAGAAATTTCAAAAACGCGGACTGGGATGCGTATAAATACATACTATTAAATCTTTTTAATGAATTTAAATATTCGGAAAGTTTACAACTTAGTTATGATCTTTTCATTGAGAATATTAATATGGCAGCAGACATATGTATCCCTTTTATCAAAATTTGCGAAAACCCGAACTCAACCTTTTCTCCCAAACCGTACTGGAATGCAAACTTGTCGAAATGTGTAGCTGAACGCCGGTTAGCTTTATCAAACTTTAGGAGGAACCCAACTCCGCGGAATCTTGAAGTATTGCAACGAAATATTAGTATCTCACAAAAATTAATTCGTAATGCTAAAAACAAAGCGTGGCAATCCTTTTGTTCCGCTTTAGATGAAGCAACTTCTCCAAATGTAGTTTGGTCAAAAATGAAATGGTTGAAAGGATACAAATCACGAAAAGAATATGTAGATACAAATAAAGTCAATCAGTTGCTTCATAGTTTAGCGCCGGATTTTGTAAATCCATTAGATCCGTCTTTTTATTCTCGGAATCCTACATTAGATGTTATTATTACAAAACAGGAACTAGATAAAGCCATTAGATCTAAAGATACTTCACCAGGTCATGATAATATTTCATACTCAATGATTAAAAATCTTCCAGATAATGGAAAACAAATATTACTCTATTTTTATAATCAAATCTATTTGACAGGTTTTGTGCCTAAACAATGGCGTGATGTTACGGTGGTGCCAATACCAAAACCCGGCCGCAATCCCAACAGTCTTTCTTCGTTGCGACCAATCTCGATGATCTCTTGCATCTGTAAAGTTTTTCATACCATTCTAATGAGAAGGTTAGAGTGGTTTATTGAAAAACACAGCATTTTATCTGATGACACAACCGGTTTTAGAAGGTGTCGCTCAACAATAGATAATTTAAGCAAACTATTATTAAAAATACAAATAGGTTTTGCAAGAAAACAGTCAACGATTGGATGTTTTATAGACATTAAGGACGCATATAATAACATCGACATTACCTCCCTGTTACAAATAATGGATCGACTAGGCGTAGGAGATAAAATGTGTAGATATATTTGGAACTATTTAAAAGAAAGAAATCTTAAGATTAATGTAAACAATGTGTTGTTGGGCCGTAGGGCGGGTCGGGGATTGGCACAGGGTGACCCACTGTCGCCTCTATTGTTTAATATTGCCACATTTTCTTTGTGCAAGGATATAAGTCTCGTAAATATATCACAATATGCTGATGATTTTGTTTTGTATATCACTGGCAGTAATATTTCAGAAACAGCTTGTAATTTACAATTAGCCTTAGATCAGTTTACAAATATACTTTCAGGTCTAGGATTAGAAATTTCTACGTCAAAAAGTAATATTTGCATTTTTAGAAGGGGTTTTAGGAAAGAATTAGCAGAAATTAAAGTTAAAAATATGTTATTGCCAGTGGTAGACAATATAAAATACTTAGGCCTGTGGCTTGACCGATCTCTAAGATGGTCTAGACACATTAATGAAATTAAAGATAAAATTTTGAAACATGTTAATATTTTCAAATTTCTTGTTGGTTCTAATTGGGGAGTACATCCGGTGCATTTAAGACGCTTATATATATCTCTAATACGAAGTAGGATAGATTACGCTAGTTTCCTTTATGACGATGCTAGTGATACACATTTAAGTAAATTGATTAAAGTGCAAAACGTAATCATGAGACTTATCGGTGGTTTCGTTAAAACCACTCCTATACATATCATGGAAAATGAACTTTATCTTCAACCATTGCACATCCGTAGGTATTATTTAGCAGGAAAGTATTGGCTTAAATCAAAATCTTACACCCGTGATGCAGTCATTTCTTTGTTAGATAATTTGAGTGATATTATTAATGATAATAATTCATATTGGTATCGGAAGAAAAAACCTTTGTTGATAACTGTTCATCAATTCCTTAAGACAAAGGCGATTTATGTAAGTCCAAAATTAGAAATGTTTTCTTTAAACACTTGGGTCAGCAATGTGGATTTATCTAATATTATTAGACTAAAGATTGAATCTGTAGACAAATCAAAAAGATGTTATAATTCCTATAATCTTCATCGAATGTGTACGCAGTATATTAATCAAAATTATATTAATTATGGTATGATCTTTACTGATGGTTCAAAAGATGGAAGTGGAGTAGGAGCAGCGTTCTTTGATCCGCATTCGAATACCCACATTAAGTTAAAAATAAAATGTAACATTAATATTATGTACGCTGAACTTATTGCAATAGCAGAAGCTTTGTCATATATTAACTCCCTTGAAAGCGGTAATTACGTCGTGTTCACGGATTCGAAGAGCGCACTCCAACATCTAGCTCGATGTACCTCGAACTTTCGAGGTGCACCGATAGCCTACACGATTCTTCAATCTTTGTGTGAACTTGTGGATAGGAATAAAAATATTGTTCTCCAGTGGATACCAGCTCATATTGGCTTGATTGAAAATGAGAGAGTTGACCAGTTAGCGAAGGAAGCTATAGCAGATGGTATTGATGTGGATTGTTTACCATATTTCTCCGATCTGTTATATATTATTAAAAACCAGTGTGTAAAATTGTGGACCGAATACTTCGACCAAAGATCGTTAAGTAAAGGGATCTGGTACAAAACGATCCAACCAAACATCCACCGCTTTCCGTGGATAGATCAAGCCAATATGAGCAGATATGAAATAGTCACAGCTTTAAGGCTTCGCTCAGGACATATTCCGACCAATGGTTTTGCATATCTAATGGGCAAAGTCGAGTCGCCTGACTGTGCAGTGTGTAATATAGTGGAAGATGTGCACCATATTCTGTCGGAATGTGTTCGGGGCGAAGTCGAAAGAAAGCAAATTTTTCCTAAATTAAATTATAATGTTGGCAAATTTAATAGTGTTTTGTCTGTACCTTTATCAGACATAGCTAAAAAAGTATATCTACTAGTTAAAAATATTTTGATTAATAGAAATTAAGTTATATATTTTGTTAAAGTTCCTATGAGGGTGACATAATCATTGTGTGATTAAACCCTCCAACTTATGTATTTAATAAAGATAAAAAAAAAAAACATATAGTTAAATTTTTTATACAATTTGACATTAACATAACTTGACATTGTTTTATATATTTTTTTCCTTTTATATTTTTATATTTCCTTTTAAAATTGTTAGTTTGAGGACCGTGTGAGACTTTTGCTAGTCATTTTATTTTTAGTAAATTATATTCTGACAGTTTGAGCATTTGTGTGGCCTACCCAAATGTTCTTTTGGTTGGTATTGTTCGTCGGATCATTCAGCAACAGCCGTCAGCTGAGCTGATTGTAAACTGACACATGCGTGCTGCCATCTGAACAGGTCCGCTCAAACTGCTGTGGTTCTTTCCTCAAAAGACCACTACAGAATCAACTTGCACGGTTCTCCGACGTCTTTAATTGATTTTGTCTGGACTTTAAAAGAGAAGGAAATGCCGGCCTCATCTAGTTATTTAAGAGATTGACGTATAGAAGTGTTATTTTATAACCTATTTGCAAAAATAAATATCATTTATCAAAAAAATACGTGTCTAATATTTTTTCATGACCTAACGGACGGATTAATTAGATCTTTAGTTTTCATACGTCGCCATCATCCCTATTAGATTATCATATATGTTGACCTCTTATAATGGTAATGGCCGCCCCCCATTGGGCGCTATCTCGCCTGGTGGTAAGCGATAATGCAGCCTACGATAAAACACACCTGCGTATAAGCAATGTGTTCAGTCGGAGATTGAAGAGAACTAAGTTATGTTGATCGGGGAACAGACTCAAAGCAAAGAGTTCCACTACCTAGCTGTTCTAATAATAATACAACTTGAGGCAAAAGTTAGCCGATGATATCAAGATCTACCGATGCGATGGGCAAATTCCCGTACATACGTAATTAGTAAATCCCCTGAAATCTCGATAGTTATTTTTCTGTTTTGTTTTTTACGTTGCCCAACACTAGGATTTTCTCCTGTCTTTTTCTATTTTGTTTTTTACGTTGCCCCACACTAGAATTTTGCGTTTACAAATCCATTTTCCCATACACAATTTATGGATCACACAAAGAGTTGCCCCGTGCGGGGATCGTACCTACTACTCGTAGCATGGCAGACAGTTGCCCAGCCACCGCGTCAACCATGCAGTTAAAGTCCTATTACCTCAGGATGCTGATGTTAGAAGGTTGGATTAGGTGCCTGATACCAGGCTCTGTCAAAGGTATAATAGTCAATATATTTCATCTACCAACATTAAAATACTCGTAAAAATAATGTCACACGCTAGAATTTGCATCTGTGTCATAGGATTTACCCAGAACCTACGTGCTGTCTATTTTGTTTTAGTATCGTTTTACAGCCAGCTTAATAAACCAACTTGTTTTCAAAATTGTATTTATTAAATTTATTTTTACTATTATTTGACCTAAAGTTGTAATTTTTTTTCTTTACGGGTGTTGATCTCCGGATGTTGCACCTTCTGCCTAGAATTTTATTAGAAATATTAATAACAATGAATTTATTAATCTAAAATGTTACAATGTCTGTAAAAGACCGCAAAGTGTTAAAGCACTATAATAATTTTATGTCCACTTAGTTGCAATAAACGAGTTGACTTTGACTTATTATTGCACTAATAATACGATTAATATACATACATAAATAAATAAATAAATAAATAAATTGTTTATTTTACTCCATTTGTACAAATATTTTACAATAATTTGCTTACTTCTAAATAAAATGCTAATGTGTAAATTGCCTGAACTAGGTAAAACCTGTGCTTCAGGCATAAAAATGCTTATTAATATATAGTAATGGTCAGCAACAAATTAACAACTACGTAATAGCTATCAAAAAAACTAAAAACTAGGACAAAGTTAAAAATATACATAAAGTTGTTATAAGTATAATATTGCTTACATCGATATTTTATTTATATCTCTAGGTAATTTTATTTACATACAGTCAGCAGTTCTTCGGTCTGGTCATAAGACAAGCCTTGCAAATATTTCGAGACCTTATTTTTACACATAAAAGAATTCAAATTATAAATATTTAGTATTCTATTTAATCTATTGTACAACAAGGGCCCTAAAAACATGAAGAATTTATTTGAAAATGCATATATAGAGGTAGTGGTTGAGCTGCAGACTATATCGTTCCGTCTTTTGTTAATTATGTCAGCGTTGTAAGTAAGTGTAGCATGCTGTTTTAGTACAATGTGCAGAATGTAAATTTGACGAACAGTCAACACTTCGCAGGATCTAAATAGCTCGTTGGTAGGAAAAAGGAAAGGCAGAGAATTTGCTACTTTTAGCACGGCTCTTTGTGCTCGTTCAAGGGAGAGAATAATTGTTTTTGATGCTCCGCCCCATGAGGTGATACAATATTGAAGGATTGATTGACATAGAGCAAAATAAACTTGCTTGACTAATTTAGTGTCTGCAATGGAGCGCAATTGCTTGAAAACAAACATTAGTTTACGAACTCTAGTAACCAAACTGTCAATATGTTGCCTGAAGGAGAGAGTGTTATCAACAAAAACCCCAAGATACTTGAGATATTTTGTTTCCAGGATCGTAGGACAGGTACATGAAGTGACTGACGGATCGTTACATTGGTGTGCATATAAGCGAGGATTATTAGTATTGTTTTTAACATTGCGCATGTTGAACTGAATATATTTTGTTTTGTCTGTATTCAGTGTTAGTAAATTACAACGAAGCCAGTTTAGAACAATGTTAAAACCAGCTTGTGCAACATCGTATAACTCTGAAATGGTTTTTGCAGTGAAAATAAGCGCAGTGTCATCGGCGTACGATATTATTTTGCAATTTCCTACATTCAAATTACATAGATCGTTAATATAAATGAGGAACAATGATGGACCTAGTATACTGCCTTGTGGAACTCCAAAACTTAGTGTTTTTTTGTCGTTACTAGTTATATCATCTATTCGAACACATTGGGATCTATTGGATAAATAATCTTCAAAGAGTTTCAGCTGTGTACCTCTTATGCCTAAAGCCTCTAGTTTATTTAAAAGCAAAGGAACAGATACGGTATCAAAAGCTTTTGCTAAGTCTAGGAAGATAGTCAGGACTTGGTTTCCATCGCCAAGTTCTTGTGCAACGTGATCTGTTAGTTTTTGAACCGCATCTGCTGTGGACAATTTGCTTCTAAACCCGAATTGTGAAGAAGACAGTAAGTTGTTCGTTTCTAAATAACTGACTAGTCTTTTGTTTATTATTTTTTCTAAGATTTTGGACAAAGAAGGCAGTATAGATATTGGTCTATAATTATTCACTACATCTCTAGATCCAGATTTAAAAATAGGGATGATCACTGCTTTTTTTAAGCATTTAGGAAAAATTCCTTCACTGAGGCACCTCTGAAATATATATGTTAACGGTCGGACTAAAATGTGCTTAAAACGCTTAAGGATTTTATTATTAATATTATCCCAGCCGGCCGCACTATCATCTTTTAGTGCTGAGATAATTTGTTCTATTTCACTTTCGTCGGTATCCAAAAGTGCTAAAGATTTAGAACATCTCTTAAGAGAAGTCTGATAGTGCGCGGGAGACTGATAAGACGATTGTGTCAGAAGTGGTTCAGCGAGGGATTTCCCCACATTAACGAAGTAGTTATTTACATTATTAGCTGATGATAGGGGTGATGGGTTAGTGAGCAGTAAACTTGAAATGGATTCTCGTTGTTTTGAACTGTAAGTCAAGTTTTTAATGTGTTTCCATATCTGTTTACTGTTATTGCCTGCTTTCTGCAATTCGCTTTTATCGTAATCAATTTTAAGTTTTTTCAAGAGATTGTTGCAATAATTTCTGTACCTCTTATATATTACAAGAAGCATTATATTATCAGGGAATCGTTTGGTTTTCTGATGTAATTTGTCTCTGTGCCTTATACATCGGACAAGGCCCGGAGTAATCCACGGTTTAATATTATAATGCTTCCGATTTAATGTTATAACGTTCGTATTATGTAATATTGCTTGCTGGACATTTTTAATTAAATACGATAAAGACAAATTAGCGTCATTGGAATTGTAAACTGGGCTGAAATCAATGTTATGCAGGTCATGTTCTAGTTTGTGCATATTTAGTTTGGACTTTGTCAGGGGACGATTTTGCTTAGGCAGCGTTAAGTTGATTGTTAGTAGGACGGCTTTATGATCGGTAATTGATGAATTAGTTACTAGGGTAATATATGGTAGGCTAGTTTTTATCATCATGTGATCGAGACACGAGCCACTCTGATGAGTTGGTAGTATATGACCGGTGAAAAGCCCATGGTATGAACACAAATTAAGGTAGTTTTGGATTCCTACATCGCAGTTTTCAGCAGTGATGTTTATGTTAATGTCACCTGTTAGTATGATATGTTTAAAAGCGGAAAGATTATGACAGGTCTGGTTTAAGAAATGTTGAAAGGATTCCAAATTACTAAATGATGGGGATCTATAGATAGCTATTATTGCTATATTTGATCCTATTTTTATTATCAGGCAGTTACAGTCTTGTTGATTCTGTTCTTCGACTGTGGCTATAAGCGATTGTTTTGCGTAAACCACGACTCCATCATTTTGATTCTGGTTAGTTGTGCTGTGGAACATGTTGTATCCCGTCATAGTAGGGATGTTGTCTAGTCGTTTTGGTAACCAGCATTCGGTTAGTATTATGATATCGCAAGCTATGTCTAGTCTATGAAGAAAAATGCTAAAACTGTCAAAGTTCCTGCAAATACTACGTATATTTTGTGTTAGTACTATAAATGGATTATGGTATCCGGATATGGTATCCGGACATAGATTAGATGTAGATGGTATTTATTTAACCTTGGTTTTTATAAGTATATTATGCCAATAAGGTAACTATTTGCATTAAATTGTAAAGCTATGTTACAAAGTAATAGGTTTTATATTATTATTTTTATGAATTATTTTTTTTCTTTGTCCGACTGTTAATGATGATGATGAGATTATTTTTTTAATGAGTATCTTAATACATTATTTTTTAATTGATCAGAATCTGTCTAAGAAACTAATTAAAAAATTTATCTCATCGATTCTCGTTTCTCAAATCGATCTCTCAGTTCGTTGCGTCTTCGCAATTAGGTATATTCGCAATCATATTGGCATTCGCAAATGTCTAAAATATTACATTCACTACCTAAGTGTTGCTATCGTCCATCCGTCTCTGAAGTGTCCAGTGGTTCAGTCCATAGGTCATTCGCCTCAAACGTTGATTTTTTAATTAAATGTGTTTATATTTTTCCTAATTACCTACTATTAGCCGTAATATGAAGGTTTAAGAGAAATCGATGTTTTGTTAAAGTTTTATTTGTTATTTTGTACCCGAAGCGCATACGGATTATGCACAAGTGTACACAGACCTACCTTCTTATATATTACATACTAGCTTCCGCCCGCGACTCCGTCCGCGCGGATGTCGGTCTTCGCGTGAAAGTTTTATTTCTCCATTTTGAGTAACTCTGACAATGACATCTTATAAATATCTATTGGACCCAAATACGGCGAGGCCCATAATAATTAAGATTTTTTTCTGCGTATTTTTTCAGGATAAAAAGTATCCTATTTTATGCCCAGGATAATAAGGCATAATTATACCAAGTTTCATCGAAATCGAACCGTTAGTTTTCACGTGATGGCTGAACATACAGACAGACAGACAGACAGACAATATTTTTTTTAATCACATATTTGGGTTTGGTATTAATCCAGTAACACCCCCTGCTATTTATTTTTTCAATATTTTCAATGTACAGAATTGACCCTTCTACAGATTTATTATATGTATAGATATCTACTTAACATTAGTGTTATCGGTGCGCGCAAAAAGGTGTTGGGGCACTTTCTGGTTAAACTAGATATTGTTTTTATCTATATAATACTCTTTTTGCAATGAAAATTCAAGTCGAAGAAGGGTAATATAATTTTATGCTATTTTACATTATAGTATATTTATTTATTTTATATCTATAAGGTGTTCTAAGATTATCTTCTACGACTTTAAATGGGAGGTAGTTTTGTGGTTTATAAGGCACCCAACAATACCAGGAATAACAAAAATATAAAAGTCTAAACCGCTATCTCGTACTGGCTACATTTTATTGTAAAAAAAAAACATGAAGATAAAAACCTAGTCTGTGCTAGTGCGTAACAGTTTTCGAAAAAATTCAATGACTCAATAATACTTTGCATAATTATGAAGATTTAGGATGACGCATTATGCAAATTCAATGAAATTGCAAAGGAGAAGGGGACTTCTCCATACATTCCTGGGCCCAGGTGTTAACTGAATCAAACTAGCCTTATTTGTAAGAGTATATAATAACAAGGCCTCACTGAAAATTTGGCGAAATTTGGCTATCCAGGAATCAAGTTATATGTATCTAATGTAGTAAAAGTGAGGTTATATTATAACATTGCAGTATTTCTATGTTTTTTACGAAATACTTTTGAATAGTTTTGGTTGTGTTATGGTTTTAAGCAAGGAGCGTGTGTGACGCAATGATATTATATATAATCTGAGGATATATATATACATATTATATATTATCTGAATCTGAATATTATTTCTTTAGAATAAGTATGACGTCTCTATTAGTAAAACCTCATTGGTGCGACGTGTCGAATATCTGACACGTTTGGCTCTCCCGGACCCTGAACAGTCGCTACAGTTAAAGACAAGTTTTTACATTCTCAATATCCTGCACTTAGAAGCAGTACTAACCTTTTAAAAACTAAAAAAGGGACAGGAGGATATATAAATAAAACACCAATATTAGTATAAAATATGTATTATTCATTTTCAATAATTAGGAGAATGTCATCTAAGAATTGGGTAGGGGGTCGGGGTACGTATATTTTCTTGGTATCTTTCCCAACTGAGATACCATATTATTATACAGGCTGAGATGCACGCCACTGACAAATAGCTGATAAAATCGCCACATCTTCCAAGACTCTTTTACCAATAGAGTTACTGCGACCAGTCGCAATCGTACAATTTACACAGCGATCCATGTCGTCAATATCCGATTAAACAGTTGTCCAAAATAGAGAGTCAGGTAATTTAGAGATGCAAGATCCGTCAAAAGTCCTTTATAAAGCCGAGGTCGTGGGGTTAAACAATAAAACATGGAAAATACGTGCGCACTCAGAACGAAACACAATGAACGAGTGTCATCTGTCAATCGGTGACTGACTGATATCAGACAGGAGTGTTGTAAGAAGTTTAAATCACAGAGTACGTTATACATAAATGATTAAATAATCATAAATGTTTGATAACTTAATTTAAGTTTTCTCGCTTCCCAGATAGAAACAAGGTACCATATTTTGTGATTTCGCTTAGAAAAAAATGACGGTTTTTTTAATGTACATTTCAACTAGTTAACTGCTGGGCCCAAAAGTCCCCTTCTCCTTTTGGTATTGGTGCGGTATTGGCTTCTGATATTTAAAAATTTTGCAAAACTAATATCATTTTTTTTTTTAGTGGATTCTTTAATCTATAGTAGCGTTTTCGATTCCGACACGGAACAACTCTTTGTGTGATCCACGAATTGTTGTTTCTGGTGGTGTCATACTTATGTGTGTGATTTTATGCTTGTAAATACACACACGTCACACAAGAAAGTCGTAGTATGGGCAAAGTTAAAAATAAAAATACTTTAAAGCCTATTTATTAGCAGGTGTACAAAAATCTACCGCGTAATTTTAAGAGCTTGACAAAATATGTGTTTTTAAACATACCATGCACATTCACTATGAAAATAAGTCTCCCATACTATGTATATCACCATAAACATAGGTCTCCCCCAATGAGTTCCAAATAGGCAGGTTGGAAGCGACCTGAAACCATTGGTCCATCCATCAACGCACTCAGTCAGGTCATTGACGTGATTAAGGTTGCTGAGAGTCGCTAATTGTAGGTCACTTGAAACTTGGTAAATCTTGAAGTCTGAGACTTCTTTATAATTGACTGCACGGTTGACGCGGTGGCAGGGTTACCGACTGCCCCGCAACGTGTAGTGGGTTCCCACAGAGAGCAACTCTTTGTGTGATCCTCACATTGTTATGGGTGGGTCGGGTCTGGGTGTCGTGTGAATATGAACTTGTGTGTTTCTAAACGCACCCACGATACAGGAGAAAATCCACACAATGGAGCAAAATAATTTTATTAGTTAAAAAATATTAAAACACGTGTTGAATTAATGTATGAACAAATTAAATCTTTCATAATTCGAAAGAGGCATGCTTGTTGAAGGTCATTGGGCCTATCGTAGCAAGTGAAGCACGTTTTTTAATTAAAATCGAGGCATAAGTAGGTATTTATGTATTCAAGAACAAGATTTATGATTCATATTATGATTTTCCTTGAAACCATTAAGTAAAATAAAAACATTTAGCTAAGAGGTAGCTACTATTACGTTGGTGATATATCATCAATACGAAACAGGATTATTTTTTTTGCTATTGCGCCTATGTTTATTGGATGTATGGCAGACATTTTGTTATCGATAGCAATGATCTCACGTTATAAATCTCAGTCAATTAAGTATTAGTATATCCTTTAACAAATATTGTTCGAAATCATGGTTAGATTATGCATACATAATAATACAATTATTCTACTATGCAGTACTTCTGGACACAGCGCATATTGTCCGGAAATTCCTCTCTCTTGAGCCGCGGGAGCTTGGATTTATCCCGTTATTGGTGGGCTACTTCTTTTTATATTTTTAAATGTTTTATTTTAATTTAATATTAAAAAATGTAATAAACAAATGTAATAAATAAATAAATGATCATTCTACTAAAATTACATATTTTATAAGTAAAACGTCATAAATTTTTTTAGGTAGTAGGTAGGCAGAGGTGCACATTATGGCACGTAAAGAGTGACACTATACATATAGCTAATTATCCGTCCTAAGTATGCAAAGAAGAAAATAAAGAGTAGTACAGAAACAGTGGCTTTTATAATACTAAATTATGTATTTTTCAACCAAGCCATATTTTCTGGAACCATTTGATTGGTTCACTATCTAACCAATGGTTTTGGTCTACGGACGGCGAGCAAGGGTAGCTTGCCGCCCGACCAGAAACAGACCCGTGCGTACGGCGCGTCGCGTTCTTCGCGCGCCTTAAAGAGATGGTGCCGAGTAGGGCTAATACCTGATCCGGAACTGAAGATTACCTAGCGGGTTCAAAAAGCAGGAGTAGGAACGGGATAGTTTTTAGTCAGTAAGAGTCTGACACTCCCTCTCGCCTCGCCCAAGGCGGGAGAAGTCATTGGATGATTTTAACTCAAATAGCAATGACGCAGTACAGTGAAAAGCACCTTCATTTACAATCGCAGATCGTTGATTTTAGTTCTATAATTAATAGAAATTATGTAGGCGTCTAGCTTGTTTGGTTATTAGGTTCACTCAAAATATTTTATTTAAAAATGTATATGTATTATCCAATACTGAATGAGTGATTGACTGGCTAACAGACAACGTAAGGCCGAAACTACTGGACTTAGAAAGCTAAAACTTAGCATATATGTTTCTTGATGAGAGTAGGGGTAGTACTAAGAGAAGATTTTCTTAAATTCCTATTTTTGACTAAGATGTCAATGGCAGAAGCTGGTATAATAATACTTTTTGAAGTATAAGTATATAAGAAAGCTAAGATTTTTTTTAAACAAAAACTAGGTACTGGAGGCGTTGTGTATTTCAGATTTGTGGCGATACATGAAAAATATTGTGGATTCGGTTTTAAAAAACAAACAGCTTGTTCAATTACTGTTGGGGCCTCATATTCTTTACAGTAAGTAATACCAGGCAACTAAATATTTTGTAAAAAGTCCTATTACTAAAAATTGTTTGGTTAGTTTCATTGTTTTTCCACTGATCTCAAAAATATAGGTGCCAAATTAAATTGTTTGCAGACATACCTACATTCGAAACATTTGCAAAAAATAGCTTACTGTAACTAGAGAGTATTTAAATTTCCTTTCACCTACACCTTAACATGTGCTTAACTAGTGTTTGTTGCTAAAGTGCCCAAAGTAGGCGCAATTGTTATAGCTCAAGAATACACGATGCGTGTCGATGATGTGTTAAGACAACTGAACAAATATTGTTTTATTACAGTTACAAGCGACCCAGAAGAAGTCAGGATTATTGCTAACACATGTTTGGACAAGCCATATTTTTACAATTTCTTAGTTGATGGAATAGGAAATGGACTGATAACAACAGATGGTATAATGAAACTTAATGAATTCGAATTATGTTCAGTCCTATTTGTAAGAAAGATAAATCTACTAATGTGTGATATTTTAGGGGCAATGTGGAAGATACATCGTAAACTTATTAATCCAGCATTCAGTCAATTAGTACTAAACACATTTTCTTCATTCACAGTACTAAACGCCCGAAATGAACGCGCAAGCTCGAAACCTAATCTCACAATTAACTGTCATGGCGGGTAAAGGACCAGTTGATGTCAAAGAATGTTTAAATAAATATATTCTAAGAACAGTTTGTCGTAAGTATTTTAAGCTGTATGAGAAGGAAGGAATTCAATATACATTACTGTAGTGTAATAAGTAAGAGAGAATTGGGACGGCAATGAAAGGGAAGCATTTCAGTGGGGCTGCTACTTTCTTCACTGCGAAATAAGACACTAGGAGAAGAAAAAATGCAGTGCGCAAATAACCAGGGATAGAACTTACTAATGCAACTAGAAGGTCTGATGACGGCCCTTTAGATGAACTGAAAGAAAGTCAGAAAGAAGATGGGGATGAAATAATAATATTAGTTAAGGTTTAGTCAGACAGTTTCCAGGAACATCACTAGGACTTGACGCTAAAGATCAAGACATGATTGACCGCGAATATGCAAGAACTATCGACGAATATGCGAAAATAATATGTAGTCGATGTTATAATGTGGGATTACATCCGTCATTGATATACAATTGGACTACATTGAGAAGTAAAGAATTAAAAGTAGTCGAAGATATCAAGAATATTATAAATCCTATAAGCGTGTATAGTATCTAACCCATTGTAAAGTCTGAAAACCTATACATGAGTCACTTATGGCTTTTTTCTAAAGGGGGGAAAATCATCCAATAACTTATCTTGCCTTGGGTGAGGTGAGAGGGACTGTCAGACTCTTACTGACTAAAAAACACCCTGATCCTTTTCCTACTTTATGTCTTAGCCCCGGTAACGCGTTATGTTGCCCGCAGCTCTAGACGTTGTCCGCAGCTCCGATGATGTCTAGGTCTATAGGTATTCATTATTTTAATCTTCATCATCATCATCATCATCATCAGCCGAGAGACGTCCACTGCTGAACAAAGGCCTCCCCCTTGGTCCTCCACGTAGAACGACAAGCCGCCACCTGCATCCACTGGCTCCCCGCCACTCTGACGATGTCGTCGGTCCACCTAGTGGGAGGTCTGCCCACGCTGCGTCTTCCGGTCCGCGGTCGCCACTCAGTCACCTTCCTGGCCCAGCGGCCATCAGTCCTCCGAGCGACGTGGCCTGCCCATTGCCACTTCAGCCTGCATATTTTGAGAGCTATGTCTGTAACTCTTGTTCTTTGGCGAATTTCCATATTTCGGATTTTGTCGCGCAAAGATACTCCGAGCATAGCTCTCTCCATCGCGCGCTGGGCGACTCTGAGCCTTTCTAAAAGGCCAGCAGTTAGGGACCATGTCTCGGTACCGTACGTCATCACTGGCAACACACACTGGTTGTCCATTTTAATCTTAGCCATCTTTAACACTTTCCCATATTCTATTATTAACCTTATATTTATCATATTATATTATTAACCGTATGTTTTGTACTTTCCAGATAATTAAAAAACGTAGATTTGATTTAAGAGAAACCAACTTTACCGATAATGGCAATCATTCAGTGACAGGTTAGTTGAAAAATCTTCAACACAGCTTATGTTCAAGCTAAATTATAAAAAAGAAATCCAGATCAAAGCAAAGCATTCTCAAGAAAACAGCACAATTATACATTGATTGATCTTTGTTAATGTTTTATGAACAATAATATAATAAGACATCCAATAAACTAAGTATATTACTCTTTATCTTAAGTTTACACGCACAGAAGTACTCTCAAATAGTTTTCCTTGATCTATCGCTGTTTCAACTCATAAACGTTACTCTCAATACATTAGATTTTTAGTTTCAATTCATCTTATAATTAAAACTGTATGTCAAATCTAATGTATTGTGAGTGTATCATAGATTGCTGCAAAGCAACGCCTAATTCTATTCTATATCATAAAAGTTAATTAATACGTACTTCTCGTTTCCAGGTAAATTCAAGCCCATGCTAGATCTGTTGCTGCATTTATCTGATGAACAACATGTACTCTCGGACGATGATATCAGACAACATCTGGACACGTTTGTTATAGCTTCATTTGAAACAACATCATCAGTTCTTCAGATTATGTTATTTGTACTAGGTTCATATCCAGATGTACAGGAATGGGTTTATAAAGAGTACGTATTGGTCGATATTGTAAGAGTTTTTCAATAATTTTTAAACCATTGTTTATCTAGCCCGAGTTGAAGCACCATTAATTATTAATTAAAAGTTGACTTCCCTCGGGTGCAAACGAAACGGTGCGAATCCACGTTTCTAATCCGTGCACCCAGGGATCGGAACAATCTGCCGGCTTCCATTTTTCCTGAGAAATATGACCCGGGTCTTTTCAAGATCAGAGTGAATAGGTACTTTCTAAGTCTGTGCGCTCCATCTTCGGCCACAATATCTTCACTTCGCTTGGTAGCAAGCAGGTTGGTGGCCAAACGCAGACTTTAAAACTTTTATGATTCATTTTATAACGAAGTTAAGATATTTTTTTGCATTATTCAGGATCCAAGAAGTGTTTAATAATAATGAGGAGTTGACTAAACAAGACATGCCTAAACTCATTTACTTAGAAGCAGTCCTGAAGGAGACACTGAGGCTATATAATGTGATACCCTGGATTGGGAGAAAACTTGACGCTGATGTTGTACTACGTATGTAACTTTTCTTCCACTTTATTTTTAAAGCTAAAATGTTTATTCTATATTAATTATTATGTTATCGGCTTACTCATGTAACTGTTTGACAAGGAACTCAACTAGTTTCAAATCATCGTTAGTCGGGCTCATATTCAGGAGCAGCATTCCGCGACACATGACGCGGCGATTGTCGCGCTGCTACAAACTAGTCAAGTTTCTCGTCAGTTACGTAAGCAAGCCGATAACATAATAATTAATTTAGTATGTCTCACGAAAGTTACAATATAAATCAATGTTTATGCTATTGCTCGTTGTTGGGCATAAAAATTAACCTTCCAGATTTTTTAAGATTATTTGCTGATGTCATGTTATTTGAATGTTATGTTTCGTTCACTCACTAATATCTCTTTAATACTTAGACGTATGCCAATCCACTGATGGTAAGCTACTACTGTAGCCTAAGTACTCTTACAATACCAGAGGCATCACGAATACATTGCTGACCCACATGTTTAGTAAAAATTATAGCTGTAAAGTGTAACTGCTATTTGTTCAATTTCAGCTAAATATACCTTAAAAGCTGGTAGTACATGTATGCTGTCAATATGCGGCCTTCACCGTCACCCTTCGTGGGGACCAGATGTGAATCAGTTCAAACCGGAGCGATGGCTGAATCCCGCCACTTCACCCAGTAATACCCACGCATTTGCCGCATTTGGTATAGGCAAACGAATCTGCATTGGTACGTTCATGTTAACTTTTTAAGGAGTCATGACTGTATAAATAAAAATTAGATCTTGGAATTTAAGGTGAAAACCTTAAGATAAAAATCAATATACCTAAAGGTAGCTATCGGTTTCATGCCATTTATAATTTAACGTGAATGTAAAGAAACATTATTGGTATGTTACCAAAATAATAACAATGTTTTTTTAATTAATTATTATGTTATCAGCTTTTCCACGTCACTGGCTGACGAGGAACTCAACTAGTTTCAAGCCATGCTAGAGGCTCGTATTCATCGCGCGCATCAGTAGCAGCGCGACAATCGCCGTGTCGTGTGTCGCGGAATGCTGCTCATGAATACGAACCTCTAGGATGGCTTGAATTTAGTCGAATTCCTCGTCAAACAGTTACGTGAGTAAGCCGAAACAGTAACATAATAATTAATTTAGTATGCCTCAAGAAAGTTATAATAAAACTTTTTAATTGTTACAGGGAAACAATACTCTATGATGACCTTGAAACTGTCGCTTGCACATATCGTACGCAAATTTAAAATATCTAGTGATAATATCAATAACATGCAATGGAAATATGAACTCGCTTTGAAACCTGCAACCACAGCTCTTGTCGATTTTAAGTTAAGACCTTGATTAAGAATAAAGATTTATAATAATGTCTTTTGTTTTTTTATTGTTATGTTATATTATATTTATATCCGTTATTATATTATATTTAAGTCCGTGTTATGTTATATTTATATCCGTCTTTCGTTGTATACAAACAGACGGATCACCTGATGGTAAGCAATTGCCGCCACCCATATACACCCTGAAACACCAGAGGCGTTACAGGTGCATTGGCGGCCTATTGGGAGTAACGAATTTAAGGGTTGTTGGGGAATTGAGGATTGGGAAGATTGGGAAGGGTGGTAATTGTTTCACGTCGGTTTTCTGTGAGGCCGTATCACTCTGGTCGAGCCAGCCGATTCGTGCCGAAACATAGGCTCTCCCACACTTGGGTCTTATGGAGTAGTGGGCTAAACTAGCAGATGGACTACCTGATAATTAGAATTGACACCACCCATAGACAAACACAACATAGAGGTGTTATAAATATACCAGAGACCTTTAAGTGGCTAAAGGATTTGGAGATTAGGCTTAGGCTTCTGGTAACTTGAAGAAATCTCAAGCAGTTTTATGCCACTTTCTGTGAGGCGGTGTTATAACTTATAAGCATGACTCTCTCACAATTTATTGTCACTTTCCACTATTAAACTATAGGTAATACTTTACATTCATTGTGGATAAAGAAAAACCAAAAGAAATAAATATTCTTAGTAATAATTTATCAAGACATATTAATTCATACTTCCTTTGTATTTTAATATTTTTTTTATTCACAATCATTTTCTCTTAGACATGGTCATTGAAAAGTAAAATAAACAATCGCTTAATAACTATATTTAATCTTAAATTAAGACCTTAATGTCAAAGTAAC
Source organism: Spodoptera frugiperda (assembly GCF_023101765.2). NCBI lineage: Eukaryota > Metazoa > Arthropoda > Insecta > Lepidoptera > Noctuidae > Spodoptera > Spodoptera frugiperda. Next base: position 4,354,033 of record NC_064224.1, read on the forward strand.
AAGAGCTGGTGTTATGGGTTTCAATACGACTTCAATTTTCCACTTCAGATCAGTGATATCACCAGAAATGTGGAACTTGCGCACGATATGTGCAAGCGATGTTTTCAAGGTCATCATGGCATACTTCTTACCTGTAATAATAATATAGCAATAAAATTAGTTTCTACAAAGTATTTCTAAAAAGAATAAGTATCTACAAAGTAACACCAATGGATTGTACACGACTGTACATACGCTGTAGGATATCTGGCAATTGGAGCGTGTAGTATTAAAAGCCACTAAATGTCAAGTCAAATTGTAGTGATTCCATACCAATACAGTTTCGTTTGCCGATACTAAATCCTGCGAATGCATAGGGGTTCTGAGGTAATGTATCGGGATTCAGCCATCGGTCTGGATTGAATTCTTTTGCATCTGGTCCCCACGAGGAGTGACGGTTAAGATCGTACAGTGACAAGGCACATGTATTTCCAGCTCGTAACGTATATTTTGCTGAAAGTAAAGAGAAAATTACATTAATTTAGGAAACAGAGAATAAAGTTTTCTAAGATTAGAAAAACTTTCGGCTCAGGATCCGCCGAAAAAGCGAGAAGTGTAATCGTGACCTAGGCGGGCTAATTTTCATTGCGGGAATTTATTCTTAACTGCAAAATACAAATTATCTTTACTTTAGTACCAATGTATATGACATCACCTATTGAGCCATGTCGTTGAAACTTGACAACCTATGTTATCATTGCATGCATCACAAAAATAAAATACCAATACATCACATAAGAAATTAATAGTTGTAGACCACGTTGAAAAAAAAACAATTTGGGAAGTGTGAAAGTGCCACTTTGGTGTTTTAAGTGTCCATGATGGGCGGCAGCTATTGCTTACCATCAGGTAATACGTCCGCTCGTTTACCGGCGTGTTTTATAAAAAAAAAACCTATCGTGGACATTGTGAGATTTCATGATGATGAATTCAGTTGGACATTTTTTCTAAACCAGAACAAAAGTTACGTTGAACAGTAGTCAAATATTGAAAGAAAAAACTAATACTCACGAAGTACAACATCAGATTGAAGGTCCCTCGCAACAAAGGGAACCGGAGGATGCAACCTCAATACTTCCTTTATCACGGCCTCTGAGTAAACGAGTTTTGTCAAGTCATGCTTTCCTAAATCTTCATTGTGAAATACTTCCTTAACTCTGTAATATTAAGCAAAAATAAATATACCAAATACAATATAAAATATAATACATACGTTGTGTAAGTAAGATTACCGGAGGCGCAATTACCTCCTTTCCCAAAATTTCTCAATCCCCGATTCCCCAACAACCCTTAAATTCCTAACGCCCAAAAGGCTACGCATTTTTAACGCCTCTGGTGTTTCAGATGTCCAAAGGCGGCGGCAATTGCAATTGTTTATCGGCTTATACCATAAAAAACATTGTTGATGCTATAAAAGGTATCATTTTCAAAACAATAACTCATAAAGTCAGGTATAATAAAGATAATAGAAATAAGTAAAAAAACACAACAACTTTACAATGAAGTAAAATAAGTACAATGTGAGCAATATACGTATGCTAGATGAGACAGTATCTTTTCCGTTAAATTCTGTTTTAAAGTTGGAGGATGATGTGTAATTTAACATAATAATTATATCAAACGACGTTCCAATGACCATTTTTTTAATGGGGGATAATCATCCAATGAGTTTTCCTACCTTGGGCGAGGCGAGAGAAAGTGTCAGGCTCCATACTTTCCAAACCTGGAGCCGGAGCCCGGTAAACACGCTAGGTAGTCCGCAGCTCCGGAACAAATGACCATGATATTTAAGTCTGAATTAAAATATTCAAGCTATGAAACTTACTCTTTATACAATCGTTCCTGTACATCTGGATAAGTTCCCAGCATTAACAAAGTATTCCGTAGTACCGCTGAAGTTGTGTCATTAGCAGCTAATACAAATGTATCCAGATGCTCTCTAATCTCAGTGTCACTAAAGATTTGTTCTTCATCAGCTAAATGCAACAATAAGTCTAGAAGAGGTTTGAATTTTCCTGAAAGAAAGAAGTGTACGTTTTTTAGAAGGATAAGAAAATTTTTTTTAAATCAGTAATACAACTTTCTTTTATTCGGTCATTTCACGCCGTGCTCAAACTAAGCACATAGCGAATATGATGACATTTAACGTGTGAATCGGGATAAAGGTCGCTAAGCGAATATAAGTAATGCACAACTTTTATTTAATAATGGGTAAATATTACGTACCTTTTACGCTATCCGTCGATGCATCGTCATTTGTGATGTACTTCCCTTTTAAATCAGATCTACGTTTTTGAATCACCTAAAATGTTCAATTAAATTCGTATTAATTACATATTACGTACCAAAAAAAAACTAGCCCGCCTGAATGTGATTCAAATTGCACATATTTTTTCTGTATTATAATATTAAAAGTAACTGCTTTAGGAAATTAAATAAATTACGAAGCCGGAATGTTTGAACTAAACAAACAATACGATAAAAAGCCAAAATTTCTTAGCAAAACACAAAACCAGAACATGTTGCTAGTTAATAACCAAAGATATTGTGATAGAACATAATAAATTATGTTAATTATATACATACGGGATTTATAATATTCTCAATTCTTGTAATCAGTTCCTGTTCTTTACGTTTCAATGCAGACAAGTCGTACATAAACGATGGATAAAGCCACACGTTAAAACCCCTCTCATTATAAACTCTAGAAATTTCGTCAATCGCTTTGGCGTAATCGGTGTCAATCATTTCTTGGTCTTCAGGTTTAAGTCCTAATGATGTTCCTAAAAATATAAATTAATAAAAATTATCATACTTACTTGATAATTAATCAAAGATGCACGCTCTTTTATTAACATTCACTGATATTGAATAACAAAAGATTTTTACAATGATTGAAGTATTTGAAACTTGAAACCTACGTCACAATGCTAAAATATTCACAGATTCTAGTAAAGCCTTTGGCAAGGTTGATCATAAATCTTTATCTTGAAACTGAATGTATAAAGAATTGTATGATGTCAGGATGGATAATGATTACTGAGGGACAAATAGTCCAATAGTATTTAGTAAAACCTATTTATTTAACATCAAATATGGTAGGTACATTATGGTGTACCTCGAGGTTCGCTTCTGAGGCCGATTTTGTTTATCTATCTAATACCAATGAATATTTCTTATTACTCTCCTTACTTGTAGTAAATAACTTAGGCTTTTTACATTTCAATCAGGTATAACTTTAATAACTACTCAGTGATATTTAATAATTACAAAAACTATTCCTCAGTAACATTTTAGTCCAAAACAATCGCCAAGAACTGTGTACGGCGGTGAAAAACATTGTAAAGCGAAAGAAAAACGTGTCAATAGAAATGAAACTGATAATATGGGCGATGGCGATAAAATGACAATTGCCAATACACGTTAAAGATTTTAAGTCATAAAATTAATTACAAGTCATTGTGATCTGGGATTGAGTACAAGATATCAAATATACAGAAAGACATCTTCGTCAATACAACAGTAAATCAGAGCTTTAGATGAGAATTACTTGCAATTTTATAAATTTATATGTAGTTTAAGACTTTGACAGTCAAACTGTTGAAGGCAAATCCTCCGCTAACGTCGGTCACCGGCGGTGTTCAACGTGTTAATGGATACTTACGACATATTAATCTCAATACGAATTCAGTGATGAATCCTTTGACATCTATTGGCCCTTTCTCAGCATAAAGAGTCAATTTTGAAACAAGATGTTGAGCTTGCACGTTCATTTCATCTACATAGGTGTTCAGTACTAACGGACTGAACGCTGGATTTAATATTTTGCGGTGTACCTTCCATGTAGCAGCTGAAATTAATAAATTATTTTTACTAAATGGTTTTAGCTTACTCCGTTGTTTTGTTTGTTTGGGTATTTAGTACTTAATTGGAATTTTAGCAAGCCAAGCATGGTACTGCATGGCATGGCATGAAATGGCTATGCTATGCTATGCTATGCTATGCTATGCTATGCTATGCTATGCTATGCTATGCTATGCTATGCTATGCTATGCTATGCTATGCTATGCTATGCTATGCTATGCTATGCTATGCTATGCTATGCCATGCTATGCTATGCGTGCTATGCTATGCTATGCTATGCATGCTATGCTATGCATGCTATCCTATGCATGCTATGCTATGCTATGCCAAGCAATGCTATGCTAAGATATGCCATGCTATTCTATTCTATGCTATGCTATGTTATGCCATGCTATAGCTATTGCATGGCATAGATATAATGGTTTGGCATGGCATAGCTTAGCATAGCATAGCATAGCCATTCCAGTTCAACACACCCCCCCCCCCCCGAAAAATGCGTACCTAGACATTACAGAGCGTTATTTTTCTAGTTTGCATAGTACCCCTTATTCGGCAAAGGTCTCCATGACTGTATGAATCTGTTTATCATATATTACATAAATGGTTTTTTTTGGTCACACATTTCATGGGTTGACTTTCTTGAACTAAAACCCTACGCCTATGCCCTATATACTTTCTGCTAGCGGCTTTGTTCGCGTTCCCGTGGAATTAAAAAGTGGCCTATGTTTATATTCCAGACCATAATCTACTCCTGTTCCAAATTTAACCTCGATCCCTTTAGCCGTTTTGTCGTAAAGGGGTTAATAGTTTCCTCTATTACATATACATAATAATATGTGATAATAAGGCAAAGGGCTCAATTAAGATACAACCTTGTGACATTTGTAATAAGTACAGTTTAAAATTGTAACTATTTAGGTTAATATTTGTTTATGTTATAAGTAATGATGTGTTTTGTAACACCATGTACGAACACGAACTACCATTTGACCTTCAAATAAATGATTTTGTCCTATGTGTGAATACAATTATTATGTATTTTTAATTATTAATAATTCTCGTAATATATGCATATGACGATTACAATAACGGCACACACAGCCTCAGCTACGATGGCTGCCATTCAAGAAACAAGATTCAGACTGCTCAAAAACCGCTAGTTTTCTTCTAGATCAAGTTCCTAGTGACATTTACTTCTTTACTCGGCTTAAAGAACACCTCAGAAGCAAGAAATTTTAAGATGATGACAAACTGTATGTATTTTAACTATAAATTTTACCGTAAAATTAAAATATACTGTGTTTTATTTTCACTATCCTTACTTTTGAATCAACCCTAGTATGTGACATTAAATTAGGTAATTATGTTTAAAAGACTTCTCACAAAAAGAAACTATATATCTAATAAATTATTAACCATACAATTACTTACAATCTGAAGTCACCAATCCATTTTTTACAAAATTATTCGAGAATTTGTAATGGTATGATTTTTCTAAACATGTATTTGCTATCACACTCGCGTCATCTGGATCACTTACAACTGTAACACAAGAAACACCATCTTAGTCTATTGATACATCTGCTGACATATTACCAGCTGAATTATAACTTAAGAGTGAGAGCGTCATGCTTCGGCACTAACGGGCTGCCTTACCGAAAACGACGTGAAACAACGCTCGCGTTATGTTTCGTTGTGTGAGTGAGGTTGCCGGAGCCCAATTCCCCCTTCCCAATGTTCTCAATCCCCGATTCCCCAACAACCCTTAAATTCCGAACCCCCAAAAGGCCGGCAACGCACTTGCAACGCCTCTGGTGTTTCAAGTGTCCATGGGTGGCGGCGATTGCTTACCATCAGGTGATATGTCTGCTCGTTTACCGGCGTGTTGAATAAAAAAAAAACTTACCGTAAATAGAATGAGGGCCCACTTGTAAACTAATCAATCCATCGTGTTCCACCATGTAATCACATATCTTTCTAAAATACGTCCATAAATCTGAAATAAATTAATTTTGAAATAATCGTAACATTACTTAGTTTATTCTTATTCTATTGCCTATACCAGTGGTCCTATAATATCAACTTCGGTACTTTGGTGTACAAGGCGGTAAATTCAAGTCACAGAAACCTATTAGTAATGGCTATGGTGATGGGCATCTAATCCCCTTTCATACTATGGCAGCCAATGAAATGGAGAGGTATTCCATGACCTAACCCAAAACTTTTTTTATATTGTCACGCCTTTTATCCGCAAAGGTGTAGACAGAGATTCACATTATGGCACATAATGCCACTGTACAATGTATACCAACTTTGCAGAGTACATGTTGTAAGTCCCCTGTAATAGGTGGTGAGCTTGTTGCCATATAGCGGGCACATTTTCAGACTCCAAGCTAGTACTGAAAACTTTTTGAAAAACCGATAAAAGCCAAGCAGCATTGCCCTTTTAAGGGGGGTAAATCATTTAATAATTTCTTCCGCCTTACTGAGAAATTTGAGAATTTATTATTTATTACTACTCAATAAATTATAGTATCTAGCCTAGTGAAGGGCAAAGATTTTTACAACTAATAAAAAATAATATAATAACGTTACCGTTAAGATTTTTTAATATTTTAGGCACATGCCCGATCACTGGCAATGCACCAGGATATTTTGGAGGTGACCGACTACGAGGTCTCCAGCACCAAGTTAGAAACACGATACAAAAAACAAGGGCCAATACTAACACACCCATTGTGGAATACACTTATTAACTACGCTAATGGCATGAATTACCTCATATTTATACATAGAAGGGCCTATTAATGAACCCGTGTGACTGCTTTATATCTCTAATAATGTTATTCTGAGATACTGTCTCAGTAACCGGTAATTAAAATTTCATATAACATTTTTACCAGCTTCAAAAATAGGAGGAAGTACTACTACTAATATTTCGTGAGAATTTTTAATGAACAAATAAGAAAGAAAGAAAAAAAAGTATTTATTTAGCACCGGGCACGATATAACATGAAAAAATAACACAAAAACAGTACAAACATTAATACAACATTTTCTATTTAATTAGAAACCGGGGAAACAAAGAAAGTACTGTACAATAATAAATAAAAATATTTGTAAATACAATAAAAGTAAAACTATAAAAATATTACATGCAAAAACAAGGTGGCAACGTGCCCAAGCCAAAAGGGTTGCCACCTCAGTATGAGCTGGGCACCGAAAGTACCCAGCACTGATTTTCAGTTGGCACCCCTTGCAATGACCCACGGACGGAGACAACGTAAAACATGGCGACAGAAAAGTAACATAATAAAATAAAAATGAATACGAATATAAAAAAAAAATAAACAGACATACATATTTTTTTTAAATACATCTTTATAAATAAATTATTGTGTACCAACAACAAGTTAAAGAAAAAAACCGGCTAAGTGCGAGTCGGACTCGCCCATGAAGGGTTCCGTAGCAGCAAGTAGATGACATAATATAAAATAACTTGGTGTTACATAGTGTTTGTATGAACGACAAAGTTATATTTGCGTTATTTGAAAATTTGTTATTTATTAAAAACTAATAATGATATCTCGTTCAAACCAATTTTCGTTGAAAGTTTCCATTTAAGTCTACATATTTTTTTTTTAATTTTCTCTATTTCTTATTTTAAAAGTTAGAGGGGGGACACACTAATTTTTCCACTTTGGAAGCGTCTTTCTTTCAAACAATTGATTTTGACGAAAAATGGTTTTACGCACCTTAATGTCTTTTTTAAAGTCCTATCCATAGACAACCATCACGGATAGGTTAGCTGAAAAATTTTTTTTTAATCAGTTCCATGTATGGAGTCCCACATTAATTTTGAAATTTACAAATTTTTATTCAAAATTCGAATAGCAGTTACCAGAATACATTAACCTACAAAATTTCAACTATGTAAGCCCAACAGATTCAGAAATAAATGGCTGTGACATACGGACGGACGGGCAGACAGACATGACGAATCTATAAGGGTTCCGTTTTTTGCTATTTGGCTACGGAACCCTAAAAATAAACAAACATTATCGTTGAATGGAAAAATTTTATAATCATAGAAGGTCATCGCCACCACTAAACAACATTGTAAGTAATTGTCGACAGCACCATTAGAACACTTAAGAGCCATTTTTCTAAGGGACTGAGAAAAATAAAAGACTGTATTATAATTTTGTTATGGTTTAATCAATAACCAATTGATACATTACTTCGTGAGCGTTATAGTATTGATATCGGTGCATTGTTTCAAGTCTGTCCAATAATGAGGCAGCCATTTTTATACACGACAATAAAATATCGCCGCAAAACTAGAAATCCGAAACACCAGATTACAAACTTACAAAGGCTATAAATGTTTCATGTCGGTAATCTGTGAGGCCGTGGTGTCACTTCGAAGCCGATTCGTGTTTGAAACATACTACACTTGATTTTACTACATGGATACATAATAGAATTGACACCACCCAGACAGACAGAGCAAACACAAGGGTCTAACAAATACACCATGGCCCTACGGTGGCTAAAGTTTAGTAAAAAGAACCAGAATGACAAGGAATTTTTCCTTGTCAAGGAAGCCTACTTGCCGCAATCAAACATTGACAGGACACAATTATCTGACGTCCTGCTGTACCAAGTTGCTCTATCTGTTCTGCATGACTACACAAATGGTGGAGGAGATTTGGATTTCATTAGATTCAGACAAACCATTTGAATGCTCTCTATTGTCAACATCTGTAAAAAAATTTTGGCCGCGAAAGTAGTCTACCGAAGTTCCGAGGTCGGCTACCGGACACCGCGCGACACGACGTCGTCTCTTCGTGTGAACTAGTTATTAAGTACGGTACTAAATAATTGCGATATTGTTTGTCTTAATGTTTGTATAGTATTTATAAATTCTAATGAATTAGTTTATAGTATTTGATATGGGCCTATAAAGTGAAATAAATGAATAAATAAATAAAATAAATAAAAATAAAAGGATTTGAGGATTAGGAAATGGGCGGGCTTATATTAGTAACCTCAATCAATCTTAAGCGTTTTTCAGACAAGTTTCGGTGAGGCGGTGTTATAAAGTTATAACACCATTATAAGTATAAGCATGGCTCTCTCACGGTTACATGTGATTTTATAGGCCTTCTCTAAGTAAGAGATTTTCCTACAATCTCCAAGCTTGGTAGACGAGTTTGACAGAGAGCGCTGACTGCCTTATCTCCATCAAACGTACTCAATCTGCACCAAAGACCTTTTAAACATTTAATTAATTATCTGCCTGTTTCGTCTGTGAAAACAGGTGGTTTGGTTACGAGTAAGGACTCGTATAAATCGTTCCACATAATTTGAATGAAGGAAATACTTTTTTTGTATTCATTAACCAACTTTACAATTATTTATTTAATATGTCGTGTAACATTTTACAGACAAGAAAAAAAACGAGAGAAAAAATGTTCTTGGTAATAAATAATTTATCTGGTCATTATAATTCGTATTTCCTTTATGTTTCAATATTTTTTATTCACAATCATTTTCTCTTAGACAGTAAAACAAAACAACCGCTTAATAACAATCTTTAATCGCAAATTAAGACCTTAATGTCAAAGTAACAAGAGCTGGTGTTGTGGGTTTCAATACGACTTCAATTTTCCACTTCAGATCAGTGATATCACCAGAAATGTGGAACTTGCGTACGATGTGTGCAAGCGATGTCTTCAAGGTCATCATGGCGTACTTCTTACCTGTATAGTATAAGTATAAGTTTTCTGTTAAGTATAGTTTCTACAAAGAATAAAATTAGTATCTATGTACAAAGTAACACCAAATCTAAATACTATAAGGCCCTTTTCACTCGTACGGTTCAATGTACGAGTTCTGTCTACAAGTACACTAACACAACAATGACCAGCGCCTGTGCTTTATATCCGTGTCTATACACCCTATACGCATATCGAGTCATAGTATTGTGAGATTGCTAAACGACTTCTGTACCCTTAGTAGGAGTTTACTTAACTGGTTATGCTTTACGCTCTCATTGGCCGGTGTGAATGAACCAACCAATTAGAGTGCCGAAAACGCTCTCGTTTCGTTTTATTCAACGTAAAGCAAATTCGTACTAAGGGTACTAAGTCTTCGACTGTACATACGCTGTAGGATATCTGGCAACCGGAGTGTGTTAAAAGCCTCTAAATGATAAATTAAATTGTAGTGATTTCTTACCAATACAGTTTCGTTTGCCGATACTAAATCCTGCGAATGCATAGGGGTTTTGAGGTAATGTATCGGGATTCAGCCATCGGTCTGGATTGAATTCTTTTGCATCTGGTCCCCACGAGGAGTGACGGTTAAGATCGTACAATGACAAGGCACATGTATTTCCAGCTCGTAATGTATACTTTGCTGAAATTATAGAGAAAATATAATTATTTTAGGGAACAGAGAATAAAGTTTTCTAAGATCAGAAAATGAGGATCCTCCGGCCAGGCAGGTTAATAAGGCCGATAAAGGGAATAAATTTTATACAGTAAATTTCACATCAGCAATGTAAAATTTTTTGACGTCACCTATTGATATGTCGTTAAAATTTCAATATGCATCACAAAAATAACAGCACCGATACATCACAGAAGAAAATACTAGCTGTAGACCACGTTGAAAAAAACAATTTAAATGTGGGAGAGCCATGCTTCGGCACAAACGTGACTCCTCTGATGTTTCAAGTGTCCATGATGGGCGGCGGCGATTGCTTACCATCAGGTGATACGTCGGATCGTTTACCGGCGTGTTCCATAAAAAATAACAATCGTGGACATTGTGAAATTTCATAATGATGAGATCAGTTGAACATGTTTTCTAAACCAGGCCTCCTCCGGTTCTCGAATTCGAAGTTTCGTTTAATCTTCGGCCGTAGGTTTATTGATTTACTAATAGAATTACTTGAAACAACGTTTTAATTTTATTTTCATATCATAACCTATTTATTTATCTTCGTAATTTGTTCATTTTTGTTCAGGAAAGTTCGCGGTAAATAGAATTGTAGTATGCAATCTGCGAAGTTTCGGACGAAACTTCGTTTTTCGTTGAATTAGAGTAGGCCCCCAGATGAAAAGTCACGTGGAACAGTAGTCAGATATTAAAAAATGAATACTCACGAAGTACAACATCAGATTGAAGGTCTCTCGCGACAAAGGGAACAGGAGGATGCAACCTCAATACTTCCTTTATCACCCTTCTGAGTAAACGAGTTTCGTCAAGTCATGCTTTCCTAAATCTTCATTGTGAAATACTTCCTTCACTCTGTAATATTAAGCAAAACTAATAAAAATACAATAAATACGAATTATGTTACTGGAGGCCCAATTACCCACTTTCTAATCCCCAATTCCCCAACAATTCCTAACCACCGAAAGGCCGGCAACGCATTTTTACCGCTCTGGCGTTTCAACAAACAAACGTGTGAAACACCAGAGGTTTCAGATGTCCAAGGGCGGCGGCTATTGCTTACCAGCAGTTAATCCGTCTGCTCGATTATTGGCTTATAGCATAAAAAACATTGTTGATGCTATAAAAGGTATCATTTTCATAGCAATAACTCATAAAGTCGGGTACAACAAAGATAATAATAGAAATAAGTAAAAACCGGACAAGTGCGAGTCGGACTCGCCCATGAAGGGTTCCGTAGCAGCAACTACTTGCTGCTACAACAAGTAGATGATATAATATAAAATTTGTAAAATAACTTGGTTTTACATAGTGTTTGTATGAACGACAAAGTTATATTTGCGGTTTTTGAAAATGTTTTATTTCTTAAAAACTAATAATGATATCTCGTTCAAACCAATTTTCGTTGTTAGTTTCTATTGAAATCTATGCAATATTTTTTTCAGTTTTCTTACTCTCTTATTTTAAAAGTTAGAGGGGGGGGACACTCATTTTTCCACTTTGGAAGCGTCTAACTTTCAAACGATTGATTTTGACGAACCTCAATGTCTTTTTTAAAGACCTATCCATAGACACCCATCACGGATATGTTAGATGAAATTTTTTTTTTTGAATCAGTTCCATGTATGGAGAAAAATTAAAGGGGGCCCTTTAATTTATAAATTTTATCATTTTATAAATTCGAAAAGCGGTTATCGAAATACACAACTCTACAAAGTTTCAACTATGTAGGCCCAACAGTTTCGAAAATAAACGGCTGTAACATACGGACGGACGGACGGACAGACAGACAGACAGACAGACATGACGAATCTATAAGGGTTCCGTTTTTTTGCCATTTGGCTACGGAACCCTAAAAAACACAAACAATAACTTTACAATGAAGAAAAGTACAATGTTAGCAATACTCGTATTCTACATGGGACTGTGACTTCTCCGTTAAATTCTGAGTTTAATTTGAGGATAAAGTCGTTTAAAAAAATTATTATAGCAAATGACGTGACCAATGACCATTTTTTTAAGGAGAGAAAATTATCCAATGACTGACTGACTTAGGCGAGGCGAGAGGAAGTGTCAGACTCTTACTGACTGAACACCACCCCGATCCTTCTACTGCTTTTCAAACCGGAGGCTGAGCCCTGGTAAACCCGCTAGCTAGTCCGCAGCTCCGAAACCATTGACCATAATATTGAAGTCTGAATTTAATATTTTAACTATGAAACGTACTCTTTATACAATCGTTCCTGTACATCTGGATAAGTTCCCAGCATTAACAAAGCATTCCGTAGTACCGCTGAAGTTGTGTCGTTACCAGCCATTACAAATGTATCCAGATGCTCTCTTATCTCGGTGTCATTGAAGATGTGTTCTTCATCAGCTAAATGCAACAGTAAGTCTAGAAGAGGTTTGAATTTCCCTGAAAAAAGATTCACAAGTTATCTGTTTTTTTTTTTTAAATGAGAATGGGGACTTTCTTTTATTCCATCATTTCATGTGGTTCTCAAATTAAGGAAATAGCGAATATAAATAATTTATTTATTTTCAGCCATGGTCGTCCCACAACTTTTATTTAATAATGGGTAAATATTACGTACCTTTTACGCTATCCGTCGATGCATCGTCATTTGTGATGTACTTCCCTTTTAAATCAGACCTACGTTTTTGAATCACCTAAAATTATTAATTAAATATATATTAATTAAGCTGATATTAAATTAAAAAATTGGCCGCCTGAATATGATTCAAATGCAGATATGTTTTCTGTTTTATTATAATCAAATTAACTGCTTTGGGAAATTAAATTAATTAGTAAATCGGAATGCTTGCACTAAACAAACAATACGACAAAAAGCCAAAATTTCTTAGCAAAACACAAAACCAGAACATGTTGCTAGTTAATAACTAGATATGTGATAAAACATAAATTATGTACATACGGAATTTATAATATTCTCAATTCTTGTGATCAGTTCCTGTTCTTTACGTTTCAATGCAGACAAGTCATACATAAACGATGGATAAAGCCACACGTTAAAACCTCTCTCATTATAAACTCTAGAAATTTCGTCAATCGCTTTGGCGTAATCAGTGTCAATCATTTAGTGTGTCTCACGAAAGTTATAATAAAATTATAAAAAATGTAGTCTAAAAACGGTTTTCTATTAATCCAAAACTTACTCTTTATAAGCTCGTTCCTGTACATCTGGATACGATCCAAGTATCAATAACAAACTCATCAGTGCCGACGAAGTTGTATCGTAAGAAGCTACTACAAATGTATCCAGATGCTCTCTGATTTCATCGTCAGATAACACATGTTCTTCATCAGATAAATGCAGCAATAGATCTAGTATAGGTTTGAATTTACCTTTGGAAAAGAGAAAATCAACGTTATTTGTGTCAATGTCTCAACGGTTTTAAGCATTACGGCACCTTTTTTCGTCGCTAGTTCTTTGACTTTGACATTGACGTTCATCCCTCCTATCATCCTATCTATGGAACAGCTAGCTCCAGTCTACTACAGTTTTAGTTCATTTTTAAAAATGGAATGTAAAATTCGTCAAAATAATAATATTTAAATACATAATATAAAGCCAACGTTGAAGAAAGAGTAGCGATAGTTATAAAAACGAATTATGAAATAAATAATATCTACTTACCTGACATTAAACTGTCGTCATTACCAACGTTGTTATTTGCTTTTAAATCAGATTTACGTTTTTGGATTACCTGAAATGCATAAAATTTTATCGAAAAAGTAGGATACGCAAAATTAGAAATTTCAAAAGAGGCAACATACTTACTTGATTCATCATATTCTTAATGCTATTGATGAGCTCTTGCTCCCTCCTTTTCATAGCAGTTCTGTTGTATATAAATGGTGGATGTAACCACGCTGTAAGTCCCCGACGACAAATTAGTGCAATAATTTCGTCGACCGCTTTTCCATAATCATTGTCAATCATGTCTTGGTCTGTAGGTTCTAACCCTAATGATGTTCCTACAAACACAACATTAGTCAACATTTAACATCATTTAACAATAAATTTAACAATCAGGTGATCATATCAAAAGTTCATATGTGAACTAGGTATACATTATAGAGATCACTCATATGACTTAATGAAACTACAAGTATTACTAGTCTACAGAGGCATAATACAATTAAATATTTCAAGGAAAAACTGAAAGTGAAAAAAAAACAAACGAAATAAATAAAAAATAATCAAGTATTAAATTTTGTATGAACAACTCCATGTTCCTTGATAACAGAAGAGCTGTAATGTTGTAGGTTGTCTAAGAATGTTACGATCATGCGACGCGGCGCGGCTCTTGCAATGTCGTATTTGTAAAGAGGCTTCAAATTAGTTCAAAGAGAAAATGCACTTTTTGGGTTACCTACTTGGTCTACAGAAATATTTCGCTTATTTTTCATATTTTGTCAGCCAAGATAATAAACAAATATGTAAGTAGTTTCAATTAAGTCATAAGAGTAAGAGAGAGAGAGAGAGAGAGATTATTTATTTTGATAAAATGCCTTATTTTATGATACGACATGAACTTACGACAAACTATTCTCAAAATGTATTTAACCAAAAATTCATGGACATCAACTGGTCCCATTCCCGCAACAGTTTTCAATTGTGAGATAAGGTTTCGAGCTTGCACATTTATTTCATTTAAATATGTGTTCAATATTTGTTGGCTAAAGGCTGGATTTAGTAATTTGCGATGTATCCTCCACATAGCAGCTGAAATAAAATAAAAAATTATGAGAATAAAAATGGTCCTCAAATAAAACCCTGTGGCATTCCTGTATAAGTAAGCTTCAGTGATTGTTTAGTTATAAAAAATGACATTAAATAAGAAAGAAATGCTAATGAACTTTACAACACGTAGTTTCAAATTCTATATTATAATGATTATTCATTATTATATTTCTCAAAACTTATACCTAGGTACTTGTTTTTCAATATTAAAGTTTATAATGCCATACCTACATAATGTACTTAAAATTTGTATTTAATGTTCTTTGTTTTTATCACTTACTATCAGCCGTTATTAATCCATTTCCTAAATAATCCTTTGTGAATTTGTAATGATCAGCTTTGTCGAGACATGCATTTGCTATTGCACCGACGTCTTCTGGTTCGCTTGCAACTGTAATTAGAAGATCATGGTTTTGTCACTTCCCTGTATTTTGTTAATACTTGTACTTACTTACCAAGCTTTCATCCATTCTCTTTTATTTTTTATATCATTTATTACACGCAACGTCGCGCCTTTTATCTCCAAAGCTGTGGGCAGAGGTGCACATTACAGCACGTAATGCCGTTATACAATGTACACCCACTTTTCACCATTTGTGTTATAAGTCCCATGTAATAGGGGGTGAGACTATTGCGTCATATTTATTATCTTATTTTTTATTTCTGTACTTTAGGCATCAAGGACAAATCAATTTAGTGTTTAATTTTAACAGTTGTTGTTGAATAATTGCTCTCTTTTTAGTTCATTTGAACAATGTTTTTTTTTTCTATGGATATAGAAAAATTGTTTTGATATTGGTGTACGATTCTTGCTCACCGTAAACAGTACGTGGGCCGATCCGTAACTGCAAAATGTCCTCTTTTTCTACCATGTAGTCACCAACGCGTTTCATGAAGCTCCATTTGTCTGAAATTAACATAATATTAAGTAGAATGTATGAAAAAATCTGGATGAATATGAACACAACATTAAAATTGAAGTCATTTAGATGACCCGAAATTCTTGCATAAACATGCAAGAAATAATTTTACTTACCATTTCTACTTTTATATAATTTGGTAAAGGTTAATTTATTATATGTCTCGCCCAAAATCTTGTATATAGGTATCGTTTTTTATGTTTATTTGATTTGGTAAAGGTTAATTTCAGATGTTCACAGCATCTATAGATATGTGTCTGCTAACAAACTTGTTACCCGTTAAAAACTTGCCGTGTAAAATTAGTCTCCTAATTTGCTTCTGATTTTTTACCTTAAATTAATACGGTTAACAGTACGGTTGCCACGGAGACTGATTGATCGGCTGCCGCGCAACGTGTAGTGGGTTCGATTTCCGCACTGAACAACTCTGTGTGTGATCCACAAATTGTTGTTTTGGGCCAGGATGTCATGTGTATGTGAACATGTATATTTCTAAACGCAACCACGACACAGAAGAAAATCCTAGTGTGGGGCAAAGCTTAAAAAAATACAACACTTCACCGATAACGCACGCAATAACAATCAAAATAATTTTACTTACCATTTCTACTTTTAATCATTAAATGCAGATGTCCAATGAGGGGCAATGCACCGGGATACTTCGGAGGTGCACGACAATGAGATTTCCACCACCTCCATATTAGAAATACTAGACCAAATAACACAGCTTGCACTAACACTGACATTATCAATAAAGACTTGTTTTACAACCTTTCCTCGTACATGTACAAAACTGAATAATCTTCGAGTTTAAGATTCGAGACTTTTTAAGTTAATAAGAACCTTGATCTATCAGAATCCTGTTTATTTTAAATTTCGAATAATATCACAGTATCGCTCATTATGAATATCAATATCATTATAATATAATTTAACCACTGTTGCGATGAGGATTTTGAGTTCAGAAAAATGTATTGTTCTATTATCTTCTAATAGTAATTTTATACAAATACAAAAAAAAGTAAAGATTCGGATTTTAAAATCAGTAAAAGGTCTGTCCAGCACCCTTAGTACGAGTTTGCTTTACGTTTAATGAAAACGAAACATAAACGTTTTTGATTGGTTGGTTCATCCGAGCCGGCCAATCAGAGCGCCGTCTCGTTTCGATCTCGTTGAACGTAAAACTAACTCGTACTAAACCCTCTGTTTACCTTTTTCTTTTATTTATGAAAGTTTCAAGAACGTTCAGATTACATTTAGGTTATTTGTACGTCTCACCTTGATCACTGTCTAGGAAATCAACACAATATTAACATACCTGTTATTTCCCATATCGACCTGAGTCAATAAGTTTATCAACCTTTTTTTTGTTTTTGTGGTTCAATCTGCAATCAGTCGTCATTAACTATAATCAGATGAGGTGTCTGGATGTTGTTATGTGGAGTGCCGTCTCCAGTGAGACAGCTACTCTCATATGCAGTATTGCTACAATCTAGACTGTAGCTTCAGTATGTCGTGTCTCTTCAGGCGATTGGTATAACTCTGAGATATTAGTTTGGCTGCCAATTCATTGGGGTGGTATGTCAATCGATTTTGGTATTTCTCAGCTGCGATTCTTATTTCTTCCTTGACTGTATTCATTTGTAGGTGTTCGTGAATTTCATTGTTTCTGATAAACCGATGGGCGTTTGTAATTGTTCTGAGGATGATGTTTTGAAATCTTTGTATTATGGAGATGTTTGAATTACTTGCTGTACCCCATCATCATCATCATCATCATCAGCCTATAGCAGTCCACTGCTGGACATAGGCCTCCCCAATTGTTCGCCACTTTGCTCTATCACTAGCGACTCGTCATATAAATATATAAATATATAAATATATATAAATAAAAATATATATAAATATATAAATCTGTCCTCAAGCCAGATGGGCTTGAGGACAGATTTATATATCAGCAACTTGTTATCAGTAGACAATTTACTGTTTCTTCCAAGTAGCCAGTATAGTAATCGATATCGGATGTTTATTTCTTCTCTTTTAGTTTTTAAATGTTTTTCCCACGTTAGACGACGGTCTAGGTGCATGCCAAGATACTTCACACTGTCACTGTGTGGTAGGGTGATGTTACCAAGCTGCACAGGCGGGCAATCTCCTTTCCTTAAAGCAAAAGTTACCTGCACAGATTTGGAAGGACTGGCTTTGACTTTCCATTTCTGGAGCCATTTATTAATTTCATACAGTCCCTGCTGAAGGACCTTAGATGCCGCACTAGGATCTTTATTACAGGCGAGAATGGCAGTGTCGTCAGCGTATGTTGCCGTGGTTAAGCCAGGTATTGTTGGCAGATCTGCTGTATACAGGATGTATAAAATTGGACCTAGTATGGATCCCTGAGGTACACCAGCTTTAATTTCCTTAAAAGTAGAAGTAGATCCAGCTTCTTTCACTTGAAATATTCTTTCAGAGAGATAAGATTTCATTAGTAGGTGGTAGCTGTGTGGAATACTGATTCTAATTTTGTATAGGAGGCCAGGGTGCCAGACTTTGTCAAATGCCTGTTGAATGTCCAAAAATGCTGATGAGCAGTATTCTTTTCGTTCCAGGGCATTTCTTATTGTTTCATAGACCCTGTGAATTTGCTCTATTGTTGAATGCTGTTGGCGAAAACCAAATTGATGGTCAGGTATAATCTTGTTTTCTCTAAGAATCGGTTCAATTCTACGCAGGAGAACTTTCTCAAACAGTTTGGACAAAATTGGTAGTAAGCTAATCGGGCGATATGACGTTACTTCATGCGCAGGTTTTCCTATTTTATGGATACTACTGAAAGGAACGCTTTCAGTTCCTGGGTGTCACGCATACGAAGTTCCTGAGATCATCGGAGAATCTTAAGCTCAGCATCCGTAAGCACTCCACTTGCTTCTACGACAAGTCCTTCACAATACAAGCGGCTCGGTTGTGGAATGCTTTACCAGTGGAAGCGCGGCGTGCTAAAACTCCAGGTCAGTTTAAAAGGCTTGTGAGGGAACACTACCTGTCATTGTAGTTTTTTGTATCCTTGCAATTCGAGGACACACACACACACACACACACACACACACACACACACACACACACACACACACACACACACACACACACACACACACATATGTAGTTATCATATTGCATTTATATATTTATTACTCAATATTCATTTATTTCTTATATAATATTAGTTTATTTATTAATTAGAATTATGTCCAATTTCTCATGTTACTATAGTACATTTTAGCATAGTTTGTAAATTTTATTTTTTAGTTGTTTTTTTTCTTTTTTTTCTCCCCCTTTTGAATTATTGTGCACATACTACCCATTCCCAGATGATATGATAAATTCCATCCAAAGGTTTTCTGGAAGAAATCGCCGTGTGTGATAAGACCGCCCATTGTACTTTAATTACTATTAATTACAATGTAAATGTGTTTAATGTATGTGTGCAATAAAGTATAAATAAATAAATATTTTAACACAATCACAATTAAAATCTGAGAGCACGTGTTGCCTCTGACAACACTTTTGACAGTCTAAAGGTTATCAAGCTGTATAACATTATGTTTGTGTTACACTGATTTTGATGTGGTTAATGACATAGTATTTTTAGACTTAGGAAAAAGTATTAGGTAGGTATATTACTTGACTTAAAAAATGGAGGTACGCACTATAACTTTTGAAGAGTTTATGAAAGTTTTATAGAGTTTATCGGATCGATTATTATTTTAATATGTGGCGACATCTACTTTGACTTCATCACAACAAATTACATCACAATGAAAACAGTTTGAGCAAGACTCAACAGATGGGGTAAGATGTGAATAGTTCATAATATATCGGCATATCTGACAATGCGCAATTAAGGTATTAATTACAGCAATTGGCATTGTCATCAATCGTAGGCCGCATTATCGCTTACCATCAGGCGAGATAGCGGCCAAACGTCGTCCCATCAAACGTAAAAAAAGTTGTTATTGAAATTTATAAATTAAGAATTTTTATGCAATATTTTAAACACAGTAAAAGGTTTCTTCAATGATGACTTTAAGGTCAGTGTAGATTGGTATCAGGAAGTCTGCTGTTAAGAGCTGTCAAACATAATCACATACCGTTCTTAATTCTGTGGTTATTTCCACTTTTACTTTACCTTCAATTGTTAAATTTTTAGTAAACACTGACTGCCTTGTTGATCGAGTAGTCGCAAGTCGCAGTAGAGAATGCAATCTTGATCATAAAACATGGTATCACTACTTTTATGACCACTCTTGTCGTCGTATCTTCTTCGAAAGAATTGATAGCGAATAAAAAAAACCAATTCTCTCAATCTTTTTTCTATGTGAGTCTACAAACTATCCATTGATGTATAGTCTAAGGGTAAACAGCCCACTTTATTAGTGTTCTTGATGTATTGTCTAAGGGTAAATTTGAGAAAATTAAAATACATAATTTATTAAGTCAAAACAAATTTATTACACTACAAAAAATAGGCATTAAAAACATTATTAATCAATTAAGTTTTCAATGAAATGTCCTTTTTAATAGCCCTCATCATTTAAAGATAGAAAGGACACCCATTTCATTGTCTAAATGGTTTCATTAATAATAATAATTTCTTCATTTTTACAACGATTTAATGCAATCCCTGTATACAATGTCTACTTGAAGGAAAGTTTCATAGATCCAATTTTATTTTAGAGGCACAAAAATACATAGTTATCTCTAATATTTTGTGAAACATACAGACGTATGTTTTCAAATAACAAGAAATATTAAAATTAGATGAAGGGTAATTAATGATAAAAATGATCACTATCATTAAAAGTAAAGGGAATGATTTAACTCGTACATTGTGGATGCAACAAAAACTTAAATACTAGAACTTTACATAATAATAATAATTATGTTTTCAGCCATAATCATTCTACTGCAGTAATAATAACAGATAATTTCAAGTAAAACCAAAATTAAAGGTTGAAATCAACAAATGCCGAAGATGCGAACAAATTCATTCATACACAAATATGGTTGTAAAACCTTTCGGCTAACTCATGTAATTGACGAAGAATTCGACTAGTTTCAGGCCATGCTAGAGACTCATATTCATGAACAGCATTCCGCGACACTCGCCGCGTCGTGTGTAAGCCGATAACATAATGATTAATTTAATAATCAAATTAATCATTATGTTATTGCCAGGATTATTCATCAACAACTTGCTTTAAAATACAAACTTGTTGAATCTAAAGTGCCGTATTATAAGTATCTGCCTGACCCAGTTTTTGAAAATGGAGATGTCACACTGTATTGGGATCGAACTATCATCACAGACAGGGCAATTGTCGCTAACAAACCTGACATTGTGGTGATAGATCGACCAAGCCGTCGCACAATGATAATTGATATAACAATCCCACATGACGAAAATCTTGTGAAAGCTGAAAAAGATAAAGCCAGTAAATATCTTGATTTAGCTCATGAGGTTGTCGACATGTGGGATGTAGATTCAGCAATAATCAGCCGATAGTCGTATCTGCCAATGGCCTTATAGCCAAAAGCCTCGACCAACACCTGAGTAGGCTAACGTTAGACGGTTGGATCAAGAGCCTGATGCAGAAGGCAGTACTTCTGGACACGGCGCGTATTGTCCGGAAATTCCTCTCTCTTGAGCCCTGACCACCGGTAGCTTGGATTTATCCCGTTACTGGTGGGCTACTGCTTTTTATATTTTTAAATGTTTTTTTTTTCTTTTTAATTTAATATTTAAAAATGTAATAAACAAGTATAAGAAATAAATAAATGATCAAATAATTAATAAAGGACCATGCAAAAAAATGTATGGGCAGTGTCCCACCCCATCAACAAACATGGAACAAGTTTCAATATCATTATTACGTCCCATGAAAAGTATCGTACCAATTTTTAGATCGGAATTCGATGGGGTTTTTACGGCTCGACCGGAGTGATACCACGGCCTCACAGAAAACCGACGTGAACCAAAGCTTGCGTTGTGTTTCGTTATGTGAGTGCGGTTATTGCCCAATTACCCCCTTCCCAATCTTCTCAATCTCCGATTCCCGAACAACAACCCTTAAATTCCTAACCCCAAAAAGCCGGCAACGCTATTGTAACGTTCCTGGTGTTTCAAGTGTTCATGGGCGGCGGCGATTGCTTACCATCAGGTGATACGTCTGCTCATTTACCGGCGTGTTTCATAAAAAAAAAATTAAAATATAAAATGATATTTTAGACGATAATTACAAAAAAGCAATTGTTCAACTAGACATTTTAAGTATTAATAACACAAAAACAATTGTGCAAGTAGACACTTAATAACAACAAAACTATTATCCAAACAAAAATAACGCTTGCCGCTGGTAGATTAAAGTTGATATGTCGACCTTTGCCTACATACTATAGTTTTAGTTAAATAGTACATTTTTAATTCAGTTCTTAATACTTAATAAACTGTATAAGTATAAAATATTTCTCTTTATTGCACGATAACCCCATATCCTTCAGTGATGTCGTCATAGTAAAAAATAATCATAATGTCTAGATGTATTTAATGAGATAGGTTTGGCATCTGTTGATGATATGGGACGATTTTTTGCATGGTCCTTTATGTCTCACAAAAGTTATAGTAAAACCTTGTTTTGATATCTTACTCTACGCTACCCTTATGACCTATGTTTTAGACTAATTAAATGTCCTGATACAGGTTTTAGTACTACATCGTATTCAGACTCTAGTTTACTTATATCACTATAGAGATGGTAGTTTTGCACTATGTATACAACTGCTAACTTCATCACTGACATGGCGAATTGTTTACCTGTAAAAGTAAAAGGAAAATTAGTATTGTTTACACAAAATTATAAAAAGCCTGGTACTGGTTTGGATCCTATTAACTCCTCATTTCTTAATTCTTAAGAACTGAAATAATTTCAGACCACATTGAAAAGCAGAAAAAATCCCGACAATCATTTGCCTTTTTTGAGGTGGGAAAATCAACTAATGTCTTCTCTCGCCTTGTGTGAGACGACAAGGAGTATCTAAGTGTTACTGACTACAACCACCCCATTCGATTCCTTCTGCAACTTTGAGCCAGAGTTATAGTAACCGGTTACGTTGTCCGCAGCTCCGGATCGGGATAATACTTTGCCTAACTAAGAATCGAGTCCGAGACTCTGCTTGGTACACACCGCTGCGAGCACTTAGTAAAAATTATGTTATGGCTAAGAGTTCCAAAAGTCGAAACAACCAATAATAATTCATCTGAGTTCATTAACGATAATTGCAGTTCCAATCACTCATCACGGTTCTTTTCCAGAATCATACTATTGTAGCCAAAATTTTCCAAACTTACCAATGCAGTTTCGTCTGCCGATGCCAAACCCACCAAACGCATTTGGGTTGGTAGGAAAGTTTGCGACATCAAACCATCGCTCTGGTTTGAACTCGTTCACGTCGGGACCCCACATAGGATGGTGGCCAACCCCATAAAGACTGAATATGCAAGTGCTGCCCGCTCTCAATGTGTAATTTTCTGTAAAAAGTAACGAAATCAGGTTAGTCAACAAACATGAGCCACCTGGAAACGGTAGAGTACTGTATACATGAAACACTTAGATTTAGGTGTACCTAATCTTCTTTTCTCTAAGGCATCGAGATAAACGACTAAGGCACTGTACATTTTTCAGTGTCTGGGTATAGATAGCAGCGCTTTCTGATAAACATAATATAACTGCAATCTCCAACTCGCCTGTTGTGAGATTGTACCACCCTCTTATATAGAAGACAGGACCCTCTTATGAGGCGGTTCTCGGAATCTTCCAATGTTTTCTCTCGCCTTGGGTGAGGTGAGAGGTAGAATCTAACTCTTAGTGACCAAAAACCACCCCGTTCCTTCTCCTTCTCCTGCTTTTCGAACCGAAGCCCCGGTAACCCGCTAGGTAGTCTGAAGCTGTCCAACATCAGACTATCTGGGATTTTCATGCTGACAGAACCAACTTAAGGTACGATTGAACAAACTTACTTAGTTTAACATCTTTATCAATTTTCCTTGCGACTCCTGGCATTGGCGAGTACAACCGAAGTACTTCTTTGATCACAGCCTCCACGTACTCCAGTTTCAAAAGGTCATATTTTGTGATATCTTCGTTTTTGTTCGGTTGAACTTCTTGTATCCTGTAATTTATACAATTTTATTTATGGAAATATATCTCCTACATATTCCGAAGAATATTCATATCAACAGAGTTTTTACCACTAGGATTTTCTGTTGTAAAAAAAATGATTTTCTGCTGTGCTGTGAGTGCGTTTACAAACATACAATTCCACATACACATGACACCCAAACCCGGAACAACAATGTGTGGAATCACACAAAGAGTCGTTCCGTATGGGAAGCGAACCCACGAAACGTTGCACGGGGTTTTAATTTTAAAGTTGTATTTATTTTGATCTTAGTTTGTGTCTATAAGTAGCGTTGTTAACAGTGGCCATTAATTATAAAAAATATCGTTTTAATAACAATGATTACTTAAGAAAACACTACTCTAGCTGACCTTTTGACTTTCTCGACCGTAACAAAGGCTCGCTCATGCTTGCGACAATCACAGTTAATAGCATTTAATTAAATAATTACTTAATGCAATTATAACAATTTTATTTTATTCTGCATTGTTTTTCAAGGTCATTGATGCAACCATGGTGTTGAGCATGGTGTTTGAGTACAATTATGGATAGAATCTATATTCTATCAATAAGTTAAGAACAACAAGAAAAAAATACATGGAATAGTACGTAAAGAAAACAAGATTAAACAAAAATAATAAAAACATGTATCGTTACGCCTTTCATCCACAAAAGGAGCCTACCCCTGCAGAGGTGCACATTATAGAGCTACTACTGAGAAAGTTTCGAAAAACCTAAATAAATTCAGCAATACTTTGCCCGGTATGGGAATCTAACCCAAGACCACTTGTCCGGCAGTCGCACTTGCAACCACTCGACCAATAATAAAGAAAAGAAAATAAAAGACTACCAGAAATAAAATAAAACAAAACAAATACAGAATTAAACTTCAATAACTCACTCTTTAAAAATTTTCTCTTGTACTTCTGGATGAGATCCTATGGCCAACAATATGTAAGTCAGGGTTCCAGAGGTCGTGTCATAAGCAGCAGCTACAATTGTATCCAGGTGTTCCCTAATCTCTTCATCACTGAAGACATGCTGCTCATCGACTAACTGCAGAATTTGATCTAATACTGGTTTGAATTTACCTGAAATGGGACAACCAGTGTTATGTTATTTTTGTTCATATTAAGTATTTTAATCTTCCCAATCTCCGATTCCCCAACAATCCATAAATTCCTAACCCCCAAAAGGCTGGCAACACACTTGTATCATCAATTGATGCGTCTGTTCATTTAAGGGCCTATACCATAAAAGAATCTACCTTTCCTCTATTAAGTTTAAAGTTTAGTATGAGATTTACCTGGTTTTACTGTATCGCACTCCACAGATTCCTTTTTCTTCAAATCTGATCTGCGTTTTACAATAACCTGTAAAATAATTGTATTAAAATGTATCTCATACAAGTAAGAAATTTCAAACCACCATTTATTAACAAAATGTCATAATACATACGGCATCTATAATATTATTCATGATCTTTAGCAGATAGTCCTCTCTCTTTCTTAAAGAACTTCTTTGGTAGATGCAAGAGAGGTGCATCCAAACTTTCTGAACCCTCTCACAGTAAACATTGATTAAATTATCTAATGCATCTGCGTATGCGTGATCTATCATTGTCTGGTCTTTAACTTCTAGTCCTAGTGAGGTCCCTGAAAAAAATATATTGATGTTTTTATTTCGATCATCACTACTTCGTTTATCGACTAGTCGCAAGTGTGACTGTCAAACAAGGGGTCGATGTGTTTTCAATATTTTGAAATTTCTGAGTGGTTCCAATAAAATTGCATTGTTTACTTTTAAACGAAGGACTAGGAAATCAGCTGCTGCGCAATGTTTCGTAGGTATGGCGAATCTTAGTATGACTTACAATACTATTGGACTTGAAACTATTCGACCAATGAGATAGTGTATATACATATTGCACGGTTTGTACGGTGACTAAGCAACCGGCTGCCGCGCAGTTTGTACCGGGTTCGATTCTTGGACGGAATAACTCTTTATGTTATCCACAAATTGTTGTTTCAAGTCTGAGTGTCATGTGTATGTGAACTAGTATGTTTGTAAACGCCACTGGAGAAAATCCTAGTGTGGGGCAACGTCTTACAAAGAAAATAAAAAATATAGGTCTTAAAACTTACGGCTGACAGTCTTCAACGTATGATTGATCAAGTACTGTCGTACATCAAATGGCTCTTTATCCACATGGGCATTTAAATGAGCGACCAAACCCCGAGTCTGTGTGTTCATTTCATCGATAAATGTTTCCAGAACTTTCTGACTGAAGGCCGCATCTAGATATTTTCGATGGCTCCTCCATGTTGATGCTAGAACAAAAAAATAAGTCTAAATTGAAATTAAAGTAAAAATACAAGGCCACGTGTAATAAAGTTGTATAATAATATGGCTTGATAGGCCTTACATTTTATGTATATATGTATAGATATTTATGTATAACATGTGAAACGAGTGGGACTGGGATGCCATCTCCTCCTTCTGTCAAGCGGTCACGCTAGCTAAACTCGGGGAATCGGGGATTGGGAAGGGGGGTAATTGGGACTCCGGTAACCTCACTCATACAAGAAAACACAGCCGAGCGTTGTTTCACGTGGTATCACTGCGGTCGAGCTAGCCCATTCGTATTATCAATATTACAATCACAGTATTACCTAAAGTATTACTTTTGAATACTAATTGTCATTATGAGACACTCACCGTCTGAAGTAATCAACCCATTTTTCAAATATTCCTTTGCAAACTCATAAAAGTATGCTTTATTCAAACATGAGTTAGAGACTGTTAGGATTTCATCTGGGTCCGTCAATACTGCAACAGACAATAATTAAACCATTAAACAGTTTCCCACATCGCCCGCAACACACTTGAAAAAATACTTTGGCTACACATCACATCACATCATCGGCCTATAAGTGGCCATTGCTGATCAAAGGCCTTCTCTCGCATGGCGAAGGTTTGATCATTAATCAATGCGAGTAAGCGATTTCAAACTTATAAATAGGCATTACAAACCCAGGTTTCCTCACGATGTTTTCCTTCACCATTTGTCATTGTCAAAATAATCTTAGAAAGTACATACAACTTGGAATGTGTCACATTAGTAGGTTTCGAACCAACACTCTCATGCCCTAAGCGGGCATCTTAAACCTCCGCGCTACCACGACTTTTCGTTTTTTGGCAAAAATAGGAAAATTTTGTGTTATTTACCATAAACAGAATGCGTTCCAATCCAGATTTCAAGAACCCCACCCTTCTCCAAAGAATAATTAAATATTTTCTTTAAGTAAATCCATAATTCTGAAACAAGAATAGTGTTAAGAGGTATTTCAATTATTATAACAATAAAAAAAATTTAACCCTAAAAATGAAAGGTATTATTAATATAAATATGTTTTTTATTCTAAATTGAACTCTATGTCACTTGCACTAACTATTAAAAGAAAAAATGTTCTTTGACTTCTTGAGACAGAAAATTGGGTTCAATACTAATGAGAGATAAAAAATATAACATCAGTTTATTACGTTTGTGGTCATGGAAATCAAGAAAATCAGAACTGGACAAACGTGTTAATCGTGTTAAAATACACGATTAACACGTTTGTCCAGTTCTTCACTTACATTTTTTTGTAAAGACCGTTGCCCTACACTAAGATTTTTCTCCTGTGTCTTGGGTGCGTTAACTGACAATAATATCAGGTAGTACGGCATTAGTAAGCTTACTATCTTACTAGTATTATAAATGCGAAAGTATGTGTGTTTATTTGTTACGCAATCACGTTAAAACGACTGAAGGGATCGGAATGAAATTTGGACCATGGATAGATTATGGTAAAATCCCAGACTTTATATCCCACGGAACCGCGAACAAAGCCGCTGGCAGAAACTAGTCTGTTAATATTTTTATAAACGTATTGAGATTTTGTTTTCTTTTAACAGTTTTACAAGTAACATAAAGTTTAATTTAGAACAAGAGACAGCTTGGAAAAGTGTAAGTAAAATATTAAACGAGACATTGCATGAATATTTATGATACTCATAAGAATTCGATCACGTTGAACATATATAAGGTGTTCTAAAATTATCTGCCATGAGTTTAATGGGAGGCAGTGTTGTAATTTTGTAAATTACAATAGTGAAGAAATTGACGTACCCTCAAGTAATATTTATTTAATTCAATTTACGCACGTTGCGTCGCTTCGTCAAAGAAAATAATTTTGAAAGCAATTTTATTAATCACTAGCTTCCGCCCGCGACTTCGTCCGCGCGGATGTCGGTCTTCGCGTGGAAGTTTTATTTCTCCATTTTGAGTAACTCTGACAATGACATCTTATAAATATCTATTGGACCCGAATACGGCGAGGCCCATAATAATTAAGGAGATCCCTCTATTGAGCTACTGCTGTTGAGCAGAATAAAACTGAAAAATAAAGTATTTTTTCTACGTATTTTTCCAGGATAAAAAGTAACCTATTTTATGCCCAGGATAATAAGATATAATTATACCAAGTTTCATCGAATTCGAACCGTTAGTTTTCACGTGATGCCTGAACATATACAACGTGTAACAAAAGACGATGATGAATACAGGTTGAATAGAGTCTCTACACAAAGTTTCAGCTTAAAATACGATTAAAAAAAATTGTACCAAATACTTGGTATCGCATGTTTCTTGATTTTAAATCATACAAACATGTCACAACACTACAGGGATCACTCGCTAGTATTACGAAACATTTCTTCTGTCAATCTGATCGCCTAGTACCTGTCTACCTAATTTTGAATCAAGCGGCAGCGCGATTTGAAATATTCATAACTTGGTACCATGAAAACATGAGTTTAAAAAACCCTTACCGTATCGTTTGTTATGTTATCTAGAAGCCATGCACTTGATATGTATACCCCCTTTTTGTTACACGTTGTTTAGACAGACAGACAAAAAAAATTAATCACATATATGGGCTTGGTATCGATCCAGTAACACCCCCTGCTATTTATTTTTTCTATATTTTCAATGAACAGAATTGACCCTTCTAAAGATTTATTATAATACTAGCTTTTGCCCGCGACTTCGTTCGCGTGGAATAGTGACTTCCGGCAAATTTTTGGTTTTAAGTTCCCGATCTCGCGGGATCTCTTCAAAAATGAGATGTGGAAGATATTCCAGGGAACTCTTCAAAAATCAACATAATGAGCTCTGCGTTTGAATTTAATAGATGTATACTCACTTAGGGCATTGAAAAAATAGTTTAAAAACGGACTTAAACTAACTTAAAACTAAAGAAAGCTACGAATTACGAATTTATAACAATTAAAAAAGAAACTATATTACAACCTATCCTCTATGCTATAATAACCAAGCTTAAACTAAATAATTTAAAAGAAACGACTTAAATCTAATCTAATTAAAAAAAAATTAGACTTACAATTTTATTAAAAAAACTAACTACAGTAACTACTAATAATCGATATCAAACTAAACCTACGTTAAATAGTTTAACCAAAAAACCAGGAAAACCCAACAAATAAACTTATTAATTGACAAATACAACGCAATTTAGAATATACGAAACAGCAGGACCACTACAGACAAATAATCATACGACTGATAATACATTGTAAGTCAACCATAAGAGATAGACATTTGCTGTCGTGGAATATTTTTTAAACCATTTTAAGGAGAACATTTCTGTCATACATTATTTCTGTGTAGATTTTTGAAATAAAAATATATCTATGTCCTTTCTAAGGTTCTAAACTATATCTAAGGCTGCACACGCGACGGAAGCTTAAAAAATGGAGTAAGTTCTCCTGTTTTCCTAACATTTCCCTTCACTGCTCTGCTCCTATTGATCGTAGCGTGATTAAAAGTATCCTATTTTATGCCTAGGATAGTAAGGTATAATTATACCAAGTTTCATCGAAATCGAACCGTTAGTTTTCACGTGATGCTTGAACATACCAAGTTTCATCGAAATCGAACCATACAGACAGACAGACAGACAAAAAAATTTTAATCACATATTTGGGTTTGGTATCGATCCAGTAACACCCCCTGCTATTTATTTTTTCAATATTTTCAATGTACAGAATTGACCCTTCTACAGATTTATTATATGTATTATTATATGTATAGATTGTAATCATTAAACACAACACCCCATTAAAGCCATTAAAGCCGTGGAAGATAATTTTAGAACACCTTATATAAAAAAAATAATTAGCCCTTTAACAAAAATACATTTCAGCCGAATTATAAACTGATTATTAAATTTTATTAACATGTTATTTTATTTGAGTAAAATAACATGTTAATAAAATTAGCATAAATTAATATACTCTTATTGGTTCTTCAGTCGCGAGTGTAGAGTAAGCGTATTCAAATATATAATTATAACAGGTTGAATGAAGCATTACTCAGATTCTCATTTACATAAGTAGTAATTATTTATGTTGGGAGAGAAAAACTTCAAACGGCTTTTGCCGTACAGTGTGTGGCTAGAGAAAGTGTCAGACCCATACTGACTAAAAACCACCCCGTTCCTATGTCTGCTTCGAGCCGGAGCCCCGGTAATTCTCTCTGCAGCTCTGGTATCAAGTTCGCACTGTCTGGAGCTACAGACTACCTACGTAGGTGGGTCGAAAAGTTCGCGGAATGGAGGGGAAAAATTAAGAAATTAAACACAAAATATTTTTTCCTATACAATATATTCTCCCTTGACTCAAATACATTTATCAGAACGGTGAATTAATTTATTAATACCCTCGAAAAAAAATGTTTTGTCTTTGTCGTCAAAATAGGCCGAAATTGCGGTTTTCACGTCCTCATTTCTACCCTTGAAGCTCTTTCTTCAATTTTGAACACAGATAATAATAGCACGGGGCTAAATCTGACCTATAGGGAGGATATTTCAAGGTTTCAAAGCCCACTATTTGTGCAGCAGCCATCGCAACTTGTGCCTTGTGCACGGGTGCATTGTCGTGCAAAAGGAGCACTTCTTTGGACATTTTTCCCCACCTTTTCTCCCACACAGCATGTCGCAGTCGTTCCAGCAATGTAGCGTGGTTACTTCCAGTTATGTTGACGCCCTTTTCCTTGTAGTCAATAAGAAGGATTGCCTCTGTATCCCAAAAAACAGTGGCTATGAGTTTCCAGCCGACGAAGACACATTGAATTTCTTGGGGGTGGTGTACCCTTTTTGTGCCACTGCATCGAGTCGTATTTGGACTCAGACTCATAATGATGAACCCAAGTTTCATCTCAAGTCGACGTTTTCCACCGTGGTCGACTCGACAGGACGTCCTGGCCTGGGATCGTCTTCAATCGAATCCCTGCCTTGCTTGAAGAGGTTGTGCCAGTTGTAAATCATGGTTTTACAAGGGCAAGCGTCCCCATAAACAAAAAACATCTCTTTCCAAAAGTTTGAGGAGGTTTTCCTTGCTTGGTAGGGAACTTTATGACTGCACGAAATTAAATTTTCACCAAGTTTCAAATTTTCTTCCGGATTGACTTATTGATTGACGTATATCTCAGTGAATAATTACCTGTTTTTATAATAAAATTTCATATTTAAACCTTCAATGAGTGTCACAACCAGTGCAGGTAAAAAAGTTACCTTTTCCCCCTATATACCCCACATTCCGCGAACTTTTTGACCCACTCTCGTAGCAGGTTTACCGGGGCTCCGACTCGAAAAACAGGAGTAAAAATGGGGTGATTTTTAGTCAGTAAGAGTCTGACACTCCCTCTCGGATTCTCAAGACATAGGATATTTTTTACCACCTCAAAAAAAAAGTTCGCTCTGTACATGGTATTATAATAACTCAATTAATAAGTACCGATCCAACCCAGCAATTACATTGTCATTTAAATTTTAACTTTAAATTGTACTTCGTATGATATAATTTGTAACGTCAATACAAAATGGTGGTAAGAACGCCGGCAGCTCGCTTGCCATCCTCTTGTACCACCTATACTTGATCACGTGTTTAAATACATGTGTTGAGGTAGGTTATTTTAAAATAATTTTTATTCTTTTTAAATATAAAATGTGTAACGCATTGTTTCTTGTAACTGTAATATCCGTAATACACACACACAACTCCACGCCTTTTTATCCCGGAAAGGGTATGCAGAGGTGCACATTACGGCACGTAATGCCGCTATACAATGTACAGCCACTTTTCACCATTTGTGTAATAAGTCCCATGTAATAGGGGGTGAGCCTATTGCCATATCCTGGACACAATTCCAGACTCCGTGTTACTACTGAGAAATTTTCGAAAATCCGAAAAAAGCCCAGCAATACATTGCCCGAGCCGGGAATCGAACCCGAGACCCCTAGTTCGGCAGTCGCCCTTGCGACCACTCGACCAACGAGCCAGTCAATTCGTAATATTATGATTATATTAAATAACAAAATTTGTTTAAAATTATGTCACAACACTCGTAAAATTTAAGCACGTGTTAAACATTAAAAGCATTAAAATCTTAAAGTAAGATAAAAGATAATAAAAAAGAAAGGATTTTTTGAATATAAAACCCGAAACGTTAATAAGTAAGTACCACTCTCTGACAATAAATTCAATGCCAGACAAGCTTTCCCAAAAACCTTAAAATAAAATATTTTTACGGACATACAAGACTGCAAGATCTATACAAGTCTATAACGACAGGCAGGTAAAAATTACTTGAAACCTCATAAAGAGGTTTACTTAATTAAATTATTTAAGTAAGCCGTTAATTTCTATTAAATTAGGTTTTAGACAGAGATAACATAAAATCTTTTTTTAAACTTATTTTTTCCTTTGCCTTTAATTTTCTTCGCCGACTTTTATTTTAAGTCGGCTAATATTGTAAAAATCTTATCATAAGTCTGAAAAATACTTTTCTGAAAACCGCAACAAACTCGATTCAGCCAAACGCGAGATAATATCGCACAAACATACATACAAACACGTCAAATTGAGATCCCCCCTTTTTGAAGTCTTTTATGATATTGAAGTGATTCATGATGGCTTTTAATCTCAGAAGGGATATTCAGAAGTACAAAATATTAATGGAGCACCCACTTTCATTAGTTACGTTATATTTATAATAAAAGGTAAAATTTTCTAATTTTAATTATTTTTTATTTTAATCTTTTCATAAAATTTTCTTCCTATACACCAGGCATAATTTATAAAATCACTTATCTCCAATATATTTTATAATATTTTATCAATTAACCATTAAAACGAAAATTACAATACTGTTGTATCAAAATAAAAAAAATAAAAAAATATGTGCATAATATATGGGTCGACGTTTGGCCACAATCTCACCAAAGTGGATCATAATATCAATTTTATATTGAGTTCGTGATTGTTAAGAAAACAATTAATAAATGTGTCAACGCAAAAAAGAAGACATCAAAAAATGCATTGCTTTCTTTAAGGGACTACCTTAGAAACATGGTGCTTTTTACTGAAAAAAAGTATATATATTTAACAAATTAAAAATTAATACATCATTTGCTTACGTTTACGATTTCCAAAAAGTTGGTACCCGTGGCCTATTAATGGCAATGCACCGGGATAACACGGGGGGGCATTTTTTCTCGGCCTCCACCACAACCACAGTGTAAACACAATGACACAGATTAAAAATGGTGCGATCACTGGCATTCTGAGGCTGACAACTATCTGCGCTCTCATACAAGCGAAAGCCTTATATATAGGTATACCTATATATACACGGTGTAACAAAAAGGGGGTATACATATCAAGTGCATGGTTCCTAGATAACATAACAAACCATACGGGAAGGGTTTTGTAAACTTATGTTTTCATGGAACGAAGTTATGAATTTTTCCAATACATAAAATTCCAGAAACCGAACATCAAAATTATGTAGATACAGGTACTAGGCGATCAAATTGACAGAAGAAATGTTTCGTAATTAGCGAGTGAGCAATTTACACATTTTGTAAAAGGGTTTGCTAATCAACGCCGCCCATGGACATCCGCAACATCCCACAATTGTGCGAGAAGCGCACAGTTGTGACCTGCTAACCATCTATATGATGGGGATGGAAATGCTGTCGTATAGGTCAATTGTGAAGGGAATTGGCAGGTATAAGACCAAACAATTCCTCAGAGCACTCCCGTGGTACAGGCAATAGAAAATGCACAACGAGGCTACATCTCTACGCATTGCCAAAGTGTTCATCCCTGGTTTATTATTTTTGACGTATCCGTCCGGTGTTATCAAGATTATGTTATTGAACTGTCAGTCGTCGATGCAGCCCCTTCTACCGAACGATTCTATACTGTGATATATAGTACTATAAATTGTTATTAAGTAGTAGTAGTAATTTTAGCACCTGGTTTTTTTAAACAAGCCTTACGGAAAGCTTGCTGGTAAGTAGTCACAGTTGGCGTCGCCTAATTACCTTCCAAGCATCACGACTAGTCGCGGGCGCATTGTCAACCATTTCAGGATATTTATAGGAATTATTTTTTTAAGAAAACATAATTGTGTGCAATTAAAAAGTTAAGAGAACGTTGTTTTTAAAAACACAAAATAACCTTTTAATGGTAGACAGTTCCGTATATATTGATTTAATATTCATTCATTGATCAAGTGCAATTTTTGCGGCAAAATTATTTCCTATGAGCGAGGCGCCTGTCCGATGCGCTGCGTGAAGTCGCGTCGCGTCGTCACAGCGGAACAATGCATAGTACGGTCTCATTAGGGTTGCGACTTCTTATATTTGCTTTGACGTTCATAATTGCCTTCCTGGCCTAATTGAAATAAACAATTTCGACTTTTAACGACCCGGGTATTTCTGCAAAAATCTTAAAATTTTATTTAACAAATCATTTTCCCCACGTTCTTAAGCATTGTGGTAGCTTATTTTTGAGTTAATTGCCAGAATTGTTAACTTTTGGTTGAGTATAATGACGCCGTTAACTTTTTGTATTTTTTTTAAACCCTCGAGATCGCAGCTGCGTTTCAGATACTCGAGAAAACGTGATGACTGACCGTCGACGCAGTGCATCACACTATCCAGAGGCAGCTCTGGATAGTCAACAGATGCGGACTATCCAGAGGCAACAGATGCGGATGGCGAGTAAGGGTAGCTCGCCGCCCGACCAGATCCAGACCCGTGCGTGCGGCGCGTCGCGTTCCGCGCGCGCCTCAAAGAGCCATCGGACCACCACAGATGGGGCCCAGTAGGGCTGATGCCTGATCCGGAGCTGCGGACTACCTAGCGGGTTTACCGGGGCTCCGGCTCGAAAATCAGGAGTAGGAACGGTGTAGTTTTTAATCAGTAGGAGTCTTACACTCCCTCTCGCCTCGCCCAACGGGAGATCTCATTGGATGATTTCCCCCTCAAAAAAGCCTATTAATTCACAATTATATTTTTTTGTTCTATTTTTAATACAGAGTTATATAGATTGGGTTTCGATAATAGAGATATATTTAGAATCTAAAAAAAAATTCATTGCTAGGCAATGAATTTTTTTTAGATTCTTTGACTTTATACATAATTATAAAATCGTAAAACTGTGATTAGTTCTTGGCTTGGGTTCCGAAGTCGAAATAATTATATTTTTGGACATTTCAAATTTTCATAAGGTAAGTATACCAGGGTCGTCAGGGTCGTGACTATTACATGACATTAATAATGTAACTAACGAAAACTGCATACATTTAATTTGTAAATAAATAATTTTAATACTTAACTTAAAATGTACTTAGAAACTAGCTGGCCCAGCAAACTACGTTCCGCCTCAAACAATTTTTTCTCACGTTTTCAACCTTCCCTGAACTTCACACAAATACCTAAGTCAAGACCAAATTTTGCCGAATCGGTCCAGATGTTCTCGAGTTTTAGCGAGACTAACAAACAGCAATTGATTTTTATATATACAGATATTCCACAACTATTTATTACCTATAATAATCATATACAGGGTGTCCCTGAAGTCGACGTCCAACGGGCATCTGATCTCAGCAAGGTTCCAACTGTTATCAGAAAAATATATCTAAGTCCTACTAGTTTTTAAATTACAGTGACTTATGTATTATTCGAAAAAGTACACAGTGTGAACTTTTGACTCTTGTTGCTACAAATCTTAATTTTTTAGTCTGCAGTCTTCCTTACATTATCCTGAATAAAAGTAATAGCGGAATCATAAATTCTTAGCCAACTTTTATTAGATTGGAAAACATTTGTTAGTTGTAGAGGAACCAAGATACTCTGAATTAAAATGTTCACCTTACTTTAAGTGACTGTACTGAATAAATTATGTATGGCGTGTAGTGGCAAATTCCACCCAAGTTTGCGACATTTAATAACGAGTAAAATATGGTATAGCACTTTGCACACTATTTGATTAAATTCGACACAAAAAAAGATTTTCCATTGAAACTCCGTTTCGATGAATTTATTTGAACTTACTAAAAATTCTTACAGAGTGCTCAAATTCATACATTACAACCTCGTATGCCCTAGACAACACTTTGCACGCGAATAATCATCATGTTGAAAATCAGCGAGGATCTCCTGTCAAACAAATTGTCTGTTTACCCGTGATTTCGCTTGCAGCATTCGTCGGCAATATTATCGCTAGACGAACTAGTGTCGTGCATCTCGAGGCATCGTACCCGGGCTTCGGCTTCTGCTTTACCTGCAATTCCGTGTAACGGTGCAAATAACTCTTTCTCGACAAACTAAAGAATATTTGATGCTTCACCCCGCATTTGATCACAAGGCATGAACACGTAACTTAAGCCGGAGGATTCACCCATTTCTTTTTTTTTGATGGGGATATGACCATAATTGTGCGTAAAATGTACACCATACCACTACCGCGTCGATATGCTGTGTACATGAATCTGCTGCGTCCGTTGATTTACTACACATTTGATAATGTGTTTGATGCACTATCAACATCATATTGCAATCATTCAGTATTATTTAGTGAAACATGATACACAACACCAGTTCCTCTAGTAAGTCTAGTAATATTGCCGACGAAAGCTGCAAGCGAAATCATGAGTAGACAGACAATGTTGTTTGACAATAGATCCTCGCTGATTTTCAACATGATGATTACAAATCGCGTGCAAAGTGTTGTCTAGTGCATACGAGGTTGTAACGTATGATTTGACGAATTTTTAGTACACTGGAAGAATTTTTAGTAAGTTCAAATAAATTCATCGAAACGGAGTTTCGTTGAAAAATCTTTTTCTGTGTCGAATTTAAGAAATAGTGTGCAAAGTGCTATACCATTTTATAATCCTTATTAAATGCGCCAACTTTGGTGAAATTTGCCACTACTATTGCCATACATAGTTTATTCAGTACAGTCACTTAAAGCAAGGTGAAAATTTTATTCAGAGTATTTGGTTCCTCTAAAACTAACAATGTTTTCCAATCTAAAGCAGTTGGCTAAGAATTTATGATTCCATATTACTGGAGCACTATTCAGGATAATGTAAGGAAGACTGCAGACGAAAAAATTAAGATTTGTAGCAACAAGTGTGAGACTGGCACACTGTGTACTTTTTCGTGGATAACACATAATCACTGTAATTTAAAACGCTGTAGGACTTAGACCAGCCAATTTTTCTGATAACAGTTGGAACCTTGCTGATCATCTAGTGCCCGTTGGACGCCGACTTCAGGGACACCCTGTATAATAAATCTTAATTGAAAATCTGTCTATGAAGGATTTTATAGAAATACTAGATAACTATTTTTTTACTTCTTTATTCGGCCGTGAACTTAACTATGGTAAATTAATAGGCCTCTAAAAATAAAATAAGCGGTTTTATCTTAATTTTATTCTATACCTATTTAATGTTTAAGAATTAATTAAAATACCTATTTTATTATATTGCGTGAGCCCAAGTGCGACGGACGAATAAGATATGTAAATAAATTGATTTTGCTGATTTATTGACGGAAATTCCAATACGGAGGTCCAATTCCTTCCCTTTCCAATCCAATATTCCAAAATAACCCTTAAATTCCTAACTCCCAAAAGGCCGGCTAAGCATTTGTAACGCCTCTGATGTTCTGGGTAGGTATAGGCGATGGCGATTGCTAACCATCAGGTGATCCATCAGCCAGTTCACCGATATTTACCATAGAAAAAAACTACAATTTTATTATCAAGGGCAGAAATGAAATAAGAACATACATTTTCTTTAACATTTATTTCAATTACAAAACTACGTTTTATTTACATCTAAAACTATACTTAAACGAATATGACATTTTGTCATTATTTCAAATATTTTATCCTCTATGTTGTGGATGCGTTTACAAACATATAAATTCACATAGGTACAAAATGACACATTAAACTTAGATCCGATGCCGAATATCGGTGCTTTTCCATCAGAACTATGCTACATTAGATACTAACAGATATTTGAAACTATCCAAATATATATTATTATATTTGCTATATTACAGAAATATAAAAGTAAATTCAAGTCAAAAACGAAGTGTGAAAACCCCATACAAAATAGTAATACGCGCTGAACAACCAGCCAACGTGGAGTGTCGTCAGTCGTCGGCGGCGCGCGCGGCACCACATATACATACACAGAACAATACAGCGGTAACACAGTACAGTACTCTCAACGGATCTTGGCAGGTCTGAACTAACTTTGCAGAAGGCTGCGCAATAAGTGTAAAGGGTCAATTGTATTTAGAAATGGTCAATCTCTAGCCTAGATCGCCGCCCCCCGCACCTCGCCTCATGCCACCATTTGGTTCTAAAAAA
The DNA here is from genome assembly GCF_023101765.2 of Spodoptera frugiperda. Lineage (NCBI taxonomy): Eukaryota > Metazoa > Arthropoda > Insecta > Lepidoptera > Noctuidae > Spodoptera > Spodoptera frugiperda. The sequence continues at coordinate 4,393,127 of NC_064224.1, forward strand.
GACTTATTGCGCAGCCTTCTGCACGTAGTTCAGACCTGCCACGATCCATTGAGAGTACTGTACAGTACAGCGGTACAAGAAAAATAAATTAAATCTATATAAAGGTTGGCAGATAACTTGGCAAGATTTTGTTATCATATTGAAGAAAATTACTTTATTAACTAAAAATACGCGGACGCGGACGTTCAATAGTCAGCGCAACGTCGCCGCGTCTGCGCACGATGCTTGTGAGGATCAATCCCTGTGCGATTGGCGGAACTTTCTTATTATTTAAAAAAAAAAATTGCCAAGTTACGTGCCGAAGACTATACCTGCCTAAGTGCCTAGTTTTCTTTACAAAAAGTAATGATATCCCACCAAAAACATAAATGTAAAAAAGGAAAGCCAAGTTCAATACAAAACCTATGCTTGGTTATGGCTCACAACATGGACCACGAACGTTTTTTTTTTTCAGGATTAAAAAAATGTTGAATATCTTTATAGAATGACTGAGGTAATGAAAACTGGCCAAATCAAATCATTCCTATTTTAAATAACAGCAATTGTTATAGGTATCTAATAAAACATAGAAATAGTCTTGTACTTTTTCATGGTGTTATTTTGTTCCTATAAATTGGGAGAAATGGTTTATGTACAGATCAGGGCATTCATTTAGATCTCCACTCATTTTGCAGCGAAACCCACAACCAAACATAGGTTTTGTATTGAACTTGGCTTTTGGTTTTTGGTGAGATTTTCATTTATTCAAACATCTTTGGAATATTACGTTCTTTTTGTAAATGTAATTCGATGACCCTTCGTTGGTTGCAGTACACCTTCAAATTGGAACCTCAGTCTGGAAAGATCGCTTTGCACGTGGTACTGACGCACTATATGTCCTACTGCGATCTTCATCAGCATCATGGTATATGTTTTACCTGAAAATTGCGAAAATATTCAAATTAAACAACACCATTAAAATTAACAGTGGGTACTCGGCGATTAACAAATATTAAGTGTGGAAGAGCCATGCTTCGGCAAGAATGGGCCGGCTCGACCGGAGTCATACCACGGCCTCACAGAAAATCGACGTGTAATAACGCTTGCATGGTGTTTCGGTTTATGAGTGAGGTTACCGGAGGCCCAATTAAGTACTCTTTAATCTTCCCTATCCCCGATTTCCCAACAACCTTTAAATTTTTAACCACCAAAAGGCTAGAAGGCACTTGTAAAGCCTCTGGTGTTTCAAGTGTCCATGGGCGGCAGCGATTGCTTACGATCAGGTCATCCGTTTGCTCGTTTATCGTATAGGCTTATAGCATAAAAAATAATAAATAAATGCACTTTTGGAAAGAGACCATTTTATGTATTTATATTGTACTAAACATTTTTTTTCTTCTTCTTTTCAATCGTTTTATGATTCGAGATTTGACGTGACCGATTGTTTCTTTCCAAAAATCAATGTGTAATTATTTATCACCGTACTGTATAATAGTCTATATGTAGGATATTTTTTTTTTTAGGTGTGTCTAAATTTAAATATGGTATTCATTTAGTACCTAAATTAATTAAACATGTTTTTTTTTGTCACGTTCAGTACATAAATCTCAAGTTATGACCGATAGATAAAGATAGATTATTTTTTTTTAATTAATCTGAAGCTAGATTTTTTTTTCATCTGCGAAAACATGTTCTATTGCCGTTATGGATGAAGAATAATTATGAAAATTATCCAGACCATAAAAAAATATCTTGTATAAATTATTATTAGGTGTGCTAAATTTAGACTTTAGGTAGTTTTTCCCAGTGCGTGCGGCGCGTCGCATTCCCAGATGCATTGCCAGATGGGGCCCAGTAGGGCTGATGCCTGATCCGGAGCTGAGGACTACCTAGCGGGTTTACCGGGGCTCCGGCTCGAAAAGTAGGAGAAGGAACGGGGTGGTTTTTTTTAGTCAGTAAGAGTCTGACACTCCCTCTCGCCTCGCCCAAGGCGGGAGAAGACATTGGATGTTTTTCCCCCCTCAAAAAAAAGGTAGTTTTGCCGCGGTCACAAGTCCTCCCGCGTAGCGGTGATAACGTGATAACATGTAGCCTATGTTGACCCGACCTGTTAGTAATATTCATGAAAATTTTTAAGTAAATCCATGCAATACTTTTTGAGTTTAGCCCGGACACCCATACAAGCAAACACAGAGGTGCACATTATGGCCACTTATTATAAGTTTTTAGGGCCATTATGGTAAGTTAAGCCACTGTACAATGTATACACACTTTTCACAATTTATGTTGTTAGTTCCATGTAATGGGCAGTAAGCCTATTGCCATATACTGGGCACATTTCCAGGCTCCGTACTACTACTGAGACATTTTTGAAAATAGCCCAGCAATACGTTGCTCGACCTCGACCTGGGAATCGACCCCGAGACCCCTTGCCCGGCAGTCGCACTTGCCACTCGGCCAACGAGGCAGTCTATTATATTATGTATATATTCAAATGAGAAAATGATTTACCTATACAATATCTTTTCCCTACACCAAAGGCTACAAAGGCATTTGCGAGATTTGGCAGCCGGGCAGGATCAAGCCACCTGTCTGGATTGAACTGGTCAGCGTCTGGGCCCCACATTGGGTGCCGATGGATGCCATGCAATGACACTCCGCAAGAACTACCGGCTGGTATGGTATATTTTCCTGGAACAACATATTTTTAAACTTATTAGTTTGTAAGATAAATCTTCCGCAGTCTTTGTATATACGGTTGAAAAAACTTAAAAATTACTGAACTAAAATCGTTGGCAGGCGCAAGTTAAACATCGTCGCATCGCGCGCTTACAGCTCGCAGTCAGCACGCCGTAAGCACGCTGGCAGCTAGTGGTAGCCACAATTCTATACTACGCCGTATCGGAACTGAGCCGGAGCCGTACTTGTTATGTGTGTTTTGACACACAAACAGTACTATTTAAAGTAACGTGACTAACTGTTTAGTTTAACAGCAAAACTATAGAAGTTTTTAAACTGACATGGTCACTAACACTTTCATTAGAACTTGAGACGGGATATTTACCATGTTTATTTATGTCTATGAGTTTCCGATATTTCGGCACTGTTGCAAGCGCCATGATCACGGATGAGTACAATATAAGTCAATATTGGAAACTCATGATAGCGTGAGTTCTAATGATAGCAAAACTGTTGAAGACAAAATAACACTATTCAGAATAATCTACAATTACATGCATGCACGTAGTCACAAAGTGTTTACGTTTAGTACCGCTCTTAATTAAAACTAATTGTATGCATACAAAGTCACGGCCAAAACCTAATTATTTATTACTTACGTACCTAATTTCATGTCGACGTCAACTTGTCGACCGATGATCGGTATCGTGGGATAACACCTTAACGTTTCTTTTATTACTGCTTCCAAATACACTAATTTTGGCAAATCGTTCTTTGTAAAGTCTCTGTCTTCATTGTTTAATACTTCTTGTATCCTGTAATGGGTGAAAAGTGGATGTTAATGTCTCTGTCTACCCTTTTAGGGTAAATGTGGGAGAGTCATATTCTGGCATGAATGGGCCGGCTCGACCGGAGACCACGGCCTCACAGAAAACCGGCGTGAAATAATGATTACATTGTGTTTTGTTGCGAGAGTGAGGTTGTCGGAGGCCCCATACCTACCTTACCCCGGGAACTCCCCATCCCCAATCCCCAAATTCCTAATCCCTAGAAGACCGGCAACGCACGCACTTGTAACTCATATAGTTTTGCGAATGTTCATAGGTTAGGTGGCGCCGATTGCTTACCATCAGGAGTTCGGTCTATTCGTTTGCTATGATTCCTACGTATGGCAAATGACCACTGCCGATAACTCTACAAAAATTTGAAGTGCATTGACGTCGATCAGTCTCATAGTGGCTGGTCTGCTGATCTGGCTGGCAATTTTAGGATTTGTCGGCATTATAACATACGTACTCATTGTAAACCCGTTCCTGCACACCTTTGTGCCATCCAATCATCATCAGTAGGAGAGTCAGTGATACTGTCGAAGTGTCGTAAGCAGCAATCACAAAAGTGTTCAAATGTTCCCGTATCTCGGTGTCAGAGAAAGCATTTTGTTCATCGGCTAGATATAGTAGATGGTTCAACAGTGGTTTGAATTTATCTGTAAATATAATAAAAGAAATACAAGAGAAAAATCTTATTAAAAAAAACTAAAATCACGACTTTGTTAGCAATATTTCCTGACGTCGCCAGGAGAAATGAACGTATGGAGAATGGAATATCTAATGACCTCAAAGTCTTCAACTGCATAATTAGGTTTAAAGCAGGATATATATGGTTGAATTAGCTTCCTTCCAATTCCATCATCAGACTAGCTCGATAGTACCTATCATAATATTGTATGGTCATCTAATTTTTACAGCATTTGTCATAAATATGTATATGAAATAATATTATTATGTCATTGAAGCAAACCTTATATACTTTTACTTGCCCTGGTCAAAAGTTAATTTTTTTTTGTATATTTTTTGCATTAGATTTGTTACATCAATAGCGTACTGAACGTATTATTTCATAATTATGACACACGCTGTATATTATGATTGCCAAGTTTATAATGCAATATAAGTTATTCATACGAAAGGGACAAATCTAGACTATAGGTACTATTTGTTGCAGACTGCCTAGCGGGTTACCGGGGCTCCGGCTCGAAAAGCAGGAGTAGGAACGGGGTGGTTTTTAATCACTAAGAGTCTGACACTACTTCTCACCTCGCCCAAGGCGGGAGAAGACATTGGATGATTTTAGAAACGCAAACAGAATAGGCAACAATATTTTGCCCGCCTCGGGCATCGAACCCAAGACCTGCATTGCACTTGCGACCCCCCAGTCAAAATGACAGACGAAAAAAAAACATTTTAAGCAACTGTCATACCAATTTTTACATAAAATATGCATTAGAACAATGTATAGTTATGCATATTTATTAGATGTATTGATTTTGTTTTCTGTAAACGGTTGAACAATATCCATTAATTAAATTAAAATACAATAATTGCAAAAGTGTGTGTGTCTGTTTATTTGTCCGTCTTTCACGGTAAAACGGAGCGACGGATTGACGTGATTTTTTTAAGTGAAAATATTTGAAGGGGTGAAGAGTGACATAGGCTACTTTTTATCCAAATTATAATGTTATCGGCTTACTCACGTAAATGTTTGATAAGGAACTCGATTAGTTTCATGCTAGCTAGAGGCTCATAAGCAGCATTCCGGGACACACGATACGTCGCTCTGCTACGCGCTACAGTCGCCGCATAGCAACGCGACAGTACCGTACATACAATTAATACACATACAAACAGTTACGTGAGTAAGCCGATAACATAATCATTCATTTATTATGTCTCACGAAAATTATAATAAAATTACTTTTTATCTCTTATATGAGAAGTATGAGGTTATACTTCCCTAAAGTGGAAGTTTGTATGGCATAATTTTTAATGTACAATGCTACAAATTGGTATCGATCGTGCATCATTGTTTTTTTTTTGTAAATCTGCCGCTAGTACTTTTAAAATATCGCGGGCAAAGTCGCGGGTGGAAAACTAGTGATAATTAAAAAATCTGTGACACAGTTCAAAAACATAGATCATAGAGCTTCAAATGAAGTATAAATTCCACTTTATATGTATCATACAGGATATTACATATAGGACTAAGGGAAAGGACTTTGTTCAACAGTGGACTTCCTCCGGCTGATATTGATGATGATTATGATAACGATTATTATGATGAACCATCCCTCATGACGAGAACCTCGTGAAAGCTGAACAAGATAAACAAATAAAATATCTTGACTTGGCTCACGAGGTTGTCACCATGTGGAATACGGATTCGGCTATCATTGTGCCGATAGTCGTTTCGGCCAACGGATTAATACCCAACAGCCTCGACAACCACCTTAGGAGGCTGGGGTTAGGCGTCCTTGGATTAAGGGCCCAGATGCAGAAGGCAGTACTCCTCGAAACGGCAATTATATTGTGAGGAGGTTTCTGTCTTTATATGCCCTAACCACCGGTAGCTTGGACCATGCTCCCGCTACTGGTCGGCTCCTATTTTTATATTTTTAAATGTTATTTTGTTTTTTATTTTTATAAGTAATGTTTAAAAATATAATTTTAGAGTGTTATAAATAAACTAAAAAGGATGATGATGATTATGATATATAAGAATCATAAAATGACATGTCGGCTTAACAAGAAAAAGAAATTCCTTATATTTAAACCTCCAGTCGATTTTGTATTCCCTCATCATTATTCAATTATATTTAAATGATTTCACTAGTATATGTTTATGTAAACGTTGTAAATCGTATCGTATTCCATTCTTATACTTACACAACTGCTTGACCTTACAAGTAAATTTAGATTCCTACGTAATTCATCATTATGTACATATGTACCTATTACGATGCAATTTATCGCATACTATTCGATTCAATACATCAAAACTTCTGTTGCATAAAATGAAATAAAGATGTATAAAAATATAGGTTACGAGTCATTCATATGTACGGTCATGGCCAAATAATTAATGAGCTGATGGTTATTCATTACTTTTTTCTTAAAACAAAACCCAAATCAGTCATCTACCCTCGTAAGAATGTTCCCACCCAAAACATAAATGTGAAAGGATGCCAAGTTCGATAATATTGGATTGCTTCGCCTATAAAAGAAGTGAAATCTAAATAAGTACCAACTTCCATACACAGACCTCGTTAAAAATGATATAACAAGTTGGCAAGTTTTCACACACTTTGTATAAACCAGTACTAAACGCAATGAGTCAAGTATATAATTTTCTATTAAAATTGCCAAGTTATATCATTTTTAATAGGTCTGTGTATCATTGGTACATTATTATAGATTTCACTTCATTTCTAGGCTTCAATCCAATATTATCTGAACTTGGCATCCAAAACATATGTTTTGGGTGGGATTTCATTTATTTTTGTAAGTTCATTTTTTTTTTTCTTATTTTACTTTATTTGACTAAATACAAACCTTCGTAACGAATTTACAGGTCGGTATATTGGAAGATATAGATAATTGTTTTAATTCCTTAGTGTATGAATTTACACCTTCATTATTTTTAACTAACCGATCACACTTAAAACCATTTTCAGATTTTTTCCTTTACCTTGACCTTCAGACCTACCTCCATGCTGAAACTTTGTCAATACGACCATTGGTAGTGGTCTAGGTTTTTGATGAGTGAGTGAGTGAGTCAGTCAGTGAGTGTATAGTAAAAATAGCGATTTTCTGACGTCAATATCTCAAGATCTACAATAGGTACATTAATGAAATTTTGTATTTTAGATAAGTAAGTAGATCTCGATAGATACTAGAAATTTCATATGCGGGTCGAACTTGGCCCGAAATGGTTCGTGTAATATAACCCACGGCCGGTGTGTCGGTTTTCTTGCTCGAACTTGGCGGACACACTGCCGTGTGTCTAGATACGTACCATCATTTTCATTATTGTTATACGAATTCATCTTCATTTCTAATCTTCTTTTGTGTATTACCTGAAAAAAGTCACAAAACGATAGTTTCATAAAATTGAAGTAAAATTTTTCAATTTTCCGATATGTACATTGTAGATACAAACATAATATAATAATATCATTTAAAAACAAATCAGCATAAGTGAAATTATCAAAAACTTTTCACACAGAAAATTTCGAAACTGAAACTTTGTAAATATGTATTCGGGCGTTGACCTCATGCGTCTCAGTCAAAATCTAAGACAGCAAGATATATATGTTTCTAAAAATCCTATTTCTATTCACTCATCTACCACTGACTAACTAAGTGGAGGAAAACGTCATCAGAAAACCTGGCCTTATAATTTCTAATTACAAGTTTGAAATCTCCAACCCGCATTGAGCAAGCATAGTGAGAAGAGCCCTTTTTTAGAGGGGAAAATCATCCAATGACCTCTCCCGCCTTGGGTGAGACGGGTAGGAGTGTCAGGGAGTGTTCTCTTACTGACTAAAAACCACTCCGTTCCTTCTCCTGCTTTGAGCCGGAGCCCCGGTAACCTTTACGTTGTCCGCAGCTCCGAATCGAGCATCAGCCCTACTGGGCCACATCTTTGCGACGCGCCATACGCACGGGATGCGAAAAGAGGCCTTTGATCAGTAGTAGCCACTTACAGACTATGATTGTGTATGTGTAAAAATGTATGATTCAAGTAAAACTTACAGGATTAAGAATATTTGTCAATGTTTCCGTCAGTTTGTCCTGTTTACGCTTCAATGCGCTTCTGTTAAAGATGAAAGGTACGTGCAGCCACGGTTTCGTACCCCTCTCGTAATATATCACGGACAAAACTTCAAATGCGTGAGCATAATCCTTGTCAATTAAAGTTTGATCTTCGGCATTTAATCCTAAAGAAATACCTGCAACAGAATAGATTCTTTGTGAGAGGGGGTATAAGAGCAGGCGGTTCACTGGTGTACACTTACAACATCCAAGGAGGTGTAAGTAAGTACATGTATATGAGATACAGCTCAACGTATTTTGCCCCCGTGTCACTACATACTAGCATCCTTTCCGGGGACCCATTAATTGAGTTTACTAGTCACCCCCAGCCTGTTTATCAGCATGTATCAATATTGGTCAGGGGCAGAGGCCATAGTTAACCGGTTAACTATTCCACTAACATCCATAACCCTATCATTTCTTTTTACCATATCTCACAATACTCTTGCATCTGAGATTGTTCTTGGGCGTACTTCCATAGTAGTATAGGGATACCTTATTGCCGGCTGACGTTGGCTTCAGAATTTTTTTGCGCTTCAGCTCTTCGTACGCCTTCCATAGGTCCGGAACTCAATGGTCCCGTGAAAGGAAAAGAACAAACATAATAATATTATAGACTTACGACTAGTAATATTCATTGTGAACTTGATAAGAGGTTTGCGCACATTCACTGATTTTCCAAGCTTAGTAGAGAGTTCAGAGACGAGCCATTTTGATTGAACATTCATTTCGTTTATAAATGAATTTAGAACTTGTTGATTGAACGCTGGATTTATTAACTTGCGATGTATTTTCCAGGTTTGTGCTGTAAAAGAAAACTTTTATCATAATCTAATAGTTAATAATCTAATAGCAGGCATTGTGATTTAAAATATCCGCCAGGGTAAAATTATGTAGGTAATGAAACAATTTCCACTGTGACTTAGGTTTCCTATATGATTTTCAACCGAAGGCTAATAAAAGGTATTTATAACTAAATGTAAATACAAAATACAACAGCACCAACTATTCATTATATTTTATGGGTGAACTATTCATTAGGGATTAAATCTTTTAAACTGGTCACTTTTTGACTGCAGTTCATTACAATTGGAGAAAGCAAATCTAGATTATTAATACAGTCTTATGAGAACTTAAGAGATTAGCGGTCTTGTAAGATAATAAAAATGTTACTAGTTAAAGAAACACATTACCATCAGAAGTGACAAGCCCATTGCCCATTAAATCTTTAGTGAAATGGTACAGGAACATCTTGTTTAAGGATATGTTGAACGCCATGAGACTGAGATCCGGATCGGTAAGCACTAAAACAAAATTATTTATAACCGATTTGTTCTTCAAGGTCAAATAAGTATATTAATATGACACATGTTAGGAGCACCTTTCTACGGTTATGTTAATTAGTTTTATTAGAAGACGAGCATATTTCTTTGGTACTAATACGATTTTGAATTCGATTTTTTTATGTTATAACCCGGCAAAAGAACAGACGAATCACATGATGGTAAGCAATCCCCACTGGCCCTGGACAACCAAAACACCAGAAGCGTTACAAATGCGTTGCCGGCTTTTTTGGAGGTTAGGAATTTAAGGTTGTTGGGGCATCGGGGATTGGAAAGATTGGGAAGATACCCTTCCAATTGGGCCTCCGATAACCTGACTCACACAACGCAAGCTTTGTTTCACATAGGTTTTTTGTGAGGCCGTGGTCACTCCGCTCGAGCCGGCCCATTCGTGCCGAAGCAGGGGTCTCCTAAACTTACTCTTCTACACATCACTTGATCATAAGAGATCAACACGTCATTTGGATACCTACAGTACCAAAAGACCTCGTCAGCTCGTCTTATATATATAAGTATGTTCTATTAATGAATACCGTAAAACGGGATGAATAGACACGCAAGTGGGGTGAATAAATGTTGGGAAAATTTTCTAACATCTATTCATCCCATTCCTATGTCTAAGTATACACCCTTTGATTTCTATTCACCCCGTTTTACCGTAGAAAATTAGTTTAAAAATGAAACTGGTCACATATCAAGGCATATTACTACCTATTGTAAAAGACAAAGTTGATGATGTAGTTGCCTTACTTACTGTATACATTATGTTCACAGATTTTCAATATGGAAATCCCTCCATTTTCCAATGAAAATTTACTGGTTTCTTCGATTGTATTCCATATACCTGAAAAACAAGATAAGTATCTAAACATCATAGTTAGGATCAAAGACAAAGTCCTATTGATCTCCAAAAAATCTAAAATTAAAAAGTCTAAATTATTTATTTAAATTCAAATAGACAGGGGAAGGCACTTTTGAAAGTCAAAGCAAATATTATAATTTTAGAAAAAAAAAAATTATGTCGGTCAATCCTCTAGTAACATTAACATTCCTTGTTCTGAGAGACAAAAGAGTGACAATGATAAAATACTAATGATTTTATCAAAATATAATTAGCAATTTTAAAGTTTAAAGACACGTGTTATATACATAATTACATATTTAATGTTTACAAATTGTATACATATGTATAGTAGGTACAAGGACATTAACACACGTAGAGACATCAGAACATCGACTTATTCAAATCTGTTAAATAATCATTTTAGAAGTTAATTCAAAATAAAAAAATATTGAAGAATTTTGTCAGTACTTTCAGCTGTTCATAGTAGAAAGCGACGAAGCTCAATTAGCTAAAGCTAGATTCAAAGTGTAGCGTCAGTGATGACGGACAGACTGACAGACTATTATTTATTTCTTTATTTGTTGACATTTCAAAAGTACCTGTTTATGGTTTAATTGGAATAAATTATTTGACTTTGATTTTGAATTGTTTATTTACATTAACGTTATATGCAATAAAGAATTTGTCCTTGAACTGTGAAATAAAACTCGTAAGTATAGATATTTTCTGTCTCGAGTATTTAGGGTGAAACCTTGCAGATATGGAACTGATATTTAAATGAAATTGATTTTCCAATCTATAGTCTATTTTAATATTTGATATCCATATAAATAGATATAATAAAACTATATTCGTGTTAATTCTGTACATTGAAAATGCCTATATAATTAAGAAAATAGACTTCAAAAAACTAAAACAAAAACTAACTAATGGTTAAAGCTTTAAAAGCAAAAAATAGCTGTTATGAGTCATAATAATTATGTAGGTACTGATAGGTAACTGATAGGTCAGAAATCAGTGCCAACATTTTGGGAAAGTAAGGGGGAAAAAATAGGTGATATAGAAAGAGGTGTTACTAGGCAGATACTAAACACAAAAATATGATTAAACAATTTTTTTTTGTCTGCCTGTATATTCACACATCACGCAAAACTACCGCTCCGATTACGATGAAACTTGTTATAATTATACTTTAATATCCTGGACATCACGCTGGATATTTTATTCGGCAAAAGTATACACTAAAACACAAATTTTATTGTGCGACTCGATCTCTAGAAGCGACTACTGTACTAAACGCAAATGTTTGTCCTTGCGCTGTAATTAAATTAAATCTGATGAAAGAATACTTTGCGTGTAGTTTTGACTTTAATTTTAATGATATTTTTTCATATACACCCTCTTAAGTGGATTGTTAAACGCTTACTTATTATATAAAAGCAAGAAAAGGTGAGAAAATAATCATCATAATTATTAATATCTACTCATATCCCTGGCTTCTTAAAATTATTTCACAATGCAGGCGTAAGGGCTACTGATACTCCGGGCGAAAATATTGTGGCGCCCACTTGAGGGAAGCAATATCAAGTGTTAGTTTTTTGCTGATCCCATGCACAGAGCGTAGAGCACAGTTTTGAGGGTTTGCACCAGGAGAGGCAAGAGACTCCAACTTCAGACTTTTACGCCCCCAGAATTTGTCGCCCTGGGCCATCGCCCCATCAAGCCCCCGGCCTGACGCCGGCACTGTCACAATGCATTTTTTGTACTCACTTTCTAAACCCAGGAACCGATGCATATGTCCTATAAGTGGAAGAGCTCCAGGAACAACTGGAGGCATTAGTCTCCTTGACCTAACCCACAGCCACACACTGATTACCACGAAACATATCAAATACACTGCCACTACCATTTTCACACGAAACCAATTAAATGTATGTTAATTATTGTAGCAGTCTTTCTTTATATACCAGCCTGGAATTTGCAAAGGTCTATGAAAACTATGTGACTAACGAATGCGCATGACTGTCTGTGTTTACACGTTTTGATAATTGAAACAGCTGAACTATTTTATATAAGTAAATTTTGACCACTAACGGGCGAGAATGTGGTCGAGCCCGCTTCGAAATTTCAAATTGACAGTTCTATTATCATGCCTAATAGGCTTAGGCCTATTTTACAAACGGGCTAGTTTTAATATAATCGTATTTGGAATGTCGATCAACTGCTTTGATGGAAGACGATAATGTATCACGTGTATTTTCCCTAAAAGGTTCGCGCACGTGTCTCATAAAACGACCATATCGCTTGTGAATACAGTAATAGACATTGACAAATTAGGTGACCGGCCGTTGGCGCCTCATCGCGTCGCTAAAATTCCCTTATTATACAATTATATTTATGATCCACAAAATTATTTCTATGATCGAAAAATTGTGCTGCGTCTGGGTTTATTGTGCAAGCAAAATTATGTATGTAAACGCACTCATGAAACAGGACAAACATTTTATTGAAGGTTAAATGTTTTCAAAACCAAAAACAAATTAAATCCACAACAGCAGTATAACCGATCGAAAAACAAAGTTTTTCCCAATCGATTTCGATCACTGTCGCCAGTCTGTCTGACTAGACTAGCCCACAACGCAAGAGATATTATAGTTCACAAGTGTGTGTGACTTCTTTCGCCTTAGGCGAGGCGAGAGGGAGTGTCAGACTCTTACTGACTAAAAACCACCCCGTTCCTACTCCTGGTTTTCAAGCCGGAGCTCCGTTAAACCCGCTAGGTAGTCCGCAGCTCCGGATCAGGCATCAGCCCTACTGGGCCCTACATAATATGGTGGTCTAATGGCTCTTTGAGGCGCGCGCGGAATGCGACGCGCCGCACGCACGGGTCTGATTCTGGTCGGGCGGCGAGCTACCCTTGCTCGCCGTCCGCAGACCCGCACAAGATAGGAGGTTGAGTTTACTTTTTCCATTACCAAACCGCGGGTGAAAAACTAGTGATATAGCCACAATATAAATACGCGTATCATTGCCTACCACTATATAGAAAGTAAAGCATGTTGTTATGTCATAGCGCGTGTCTACATCCAATCATGAATATTCCACACTATGAGGTAGGTACTGTACTATATTAATAAAATTGGTGGCGACGCTTGCCACATTACCATTCACGTGTATATTCTACTTAAATATTCCTTTTGTAATCTTTTATTTATGTGTGATCGTGATTTTTTATTTGTACCTCTTTATATTAGTTGTTTTAGGTAAAGTTCGGTAAAGGTATAGTCTATACTAATATAATATAAAGAGTTTGTTTATTTGTTTGAAAGCGCTAATCTCCAGAAATACTGGTCCGGTTTGTATAATTCTTATTATGTTGGATTGTACATTTATTGAAAGTTAGAAGTTAGAAAAGCAATAGGATATTCAAATAGAAATAAAAATAGCCATTTGTAATTCATATTAAGAAGTGCATTGATTTAAAGTTCTGTGTTTTTTTTTTTGACATTTTGACGCGCGTTGCGCTTTCGGCGCTCTGATTGGCCGGTTCGAATAAAGCAACCGATTGGTTGCTTTATTGTTTTATTGTATGTTGCGTCAAACTACAGCGCGTTCGGTGCTCTGATTAGAGCACCGAACGCGCTCTCGTTTCGATTACTTTAAACGTAAAGCAAACTGGTACTAAGGGTACAGGCTCCAGGTACCGTGATGAGAACGTAAATTCAAATGTCTCAGAGACAATGAAACATAATGAGAATATTGTTTCATCGATTGCTGGACATTTTCTACTGATTAAATTTTTGTCCCAAATCTTCCCCGCTAGGGTTGTGTAAACGACTCGTTAACAGTTTTAGAACCAAAATCGGATGAAAAATAAAACGTGAATATTAAAAGGTACTTAGGTCAAAATCATAAACTGAATATACTTGAACAACTTATTTCGTATAATCTCATCTTAGCTTATCTTACTAATATTATAAATGCGAAAGTTTATGTGTTATGTGTGTATGTTTATTACTCAATCACATCAAAACGGGTAAAGGGATCAGTATGAAATTTGTAACAGTGGTAGATTATGATCTGTAATAACACATAGGGTACTTTAAATACCAGGGGAACGAGGACGAAGCCGCTGACAGAAGCTAGTTACTCCTACTAAAAAATATGCATAAGTTACATACATTGAACACGTTTCAAACAAAATATTAGCATTGAATGTTCAAATTAATCTTACTCACAAATACATCAACACTGAAGGCAGCAACCCTACAGAGCTGCGGCCATTCATAACAAAGACCTGTTCTAATTAGTAATTTAATATAGGGCTGTCTATTGAAATTCTCCAGGACCGTTCTACTGTAGATAATGATTCGCCTTTATGCGCCTTACCGTTCATTCTTCCTCTTTTGTCCATACAAATTAAATTGAAGGCAATTGCCTCCAAAAAATATTGTTTGTAGAATAATCTTTTGCTTTGTTTGAATTTTTGGATGTATTAATTTTATTTGAGAATTAATTTGGCTACTGTTTTGTGTGATAGGTCACTTTGGGCTATATTTAGATTTAATTTTATTGTTTAACAGTGTTTTAGGTACTGGGATTTTTATACATAAAGGTAGGTTAGAAACCTTTGTTTTGTAGGCAGAGACAATGGAACGCTAAATGAACCGATTCTTACACACCTCTTTCGCTTCATAAACAGTCTTCTTTCTTATCGTGCATACTAGTCGGTTAAAGGTAGATTTAATTTGGCCCTTGTTTAATATATCGCGAATCTGGCCGCTATTTATGTAGGGGATTTTCAGTTTTACAAAAATATGTTTATACTTATCAGAAAGTCTACAATGGCCTACATTATCAAATATGATTCTACACTCCGTGCCAGCAATAATGAAATCATAAGATAATTTGTTTCTACCAAAGTTCCATTCATTCCTAATTCCACCATTACCTTAAAAATCTTCTTAGATAATAATTTACGTCTAGAGAAAACAAAAAGGATATCCTCATACGAATCCATTCAATTTCTGGATCAAATTGTATCCGTAACGAATGAGCTTGTAGAATTGACTTACTCTTTATATTATCTGTTAGTCACATTGCGAACGTGAATTTGTGGGGACTAGCTACTAGCTTGACAAAGATTAAGAAAAAGACTCGACACTCGAACACTAAATGAAAATGTTATCTCGAAAAAAGAGGTTAGATAAAGTCAAAAAACATGCGTAAATTAAAATAATACTTAAAACTTATTATTTATTCTGTGCAACAAATCGATGCACTATTTTGGTACTGTTACATATTTCTGCATGCGGAGCTGCGGACTACCTAGCAGGTTTACAGAGGCTCCGGCTCGAAAAGCAGGAACGGGGTAGTTTTTAGTCAGTGAGAGTTTTTTTTTTTTTTTGAGGGGGAAAATCATCCAATGACTTCTCTAGCCTCTAGCTCTAGCGAGTTCAGACTCTTACTGACTAAAAACCACCCCCTTCCTACTCCTGTCGAGCCGGAGCCCCGGTAAACCCGCTAGGTAGTCCGCAGCTCCGGATCAGGCATCAACCCTGGGCCCCATCTGTGGTGGTCTGATGGCTCTTTGAGGCGCGCGCGGAACGCGACGCGCCGCACGCACGTCTGGATCTGGTCGGGCGGCGAGCTACCCTTGCTCGCCGTCATTGGCCGGAGATCGTCTCGCGATCCCCGACGCCCGGAGTGTCTCTCGCGGCGGCTGGGGCGTGAGGATGTTTGTTCTCTCACGCGCCCCGCCTCCTCCTTAGCTAGCATGACTGCTTCGCAGAAGGAGGAGACGGCATCCCAGTCCCTCTCGCTCCGCACCATGGCCTGAACCAGTGCCGGGCGCGAGAGGTCGCCGTCGCCGACCACATCCCTGAGGACTTGGCGGTGCTCAGCCCACGCAGGGCACACCGCCACCGTATGTTCTACCGTGTCCTCCGGGCGGTCCTCACAGTGATGACACCCGGACGTTTCCTCCCGCCCAATAAGGAACAGGAACCTACCGAAACTCCCATGTCCGGTAAGCACCTGCGTCAGGCGGTAGGTGAGGACGCCGTGGCGCCTCTCTAGCCACTCCTCAAAGAGGGGACTTACCGCTGCAATGACAGCGAGCCCAGCCCTCGGTTGCGACAGTCGTTGCTGCCATTCCGCCATGAGAAGTCAGTGAGAGTCTGACACTCCTTCTCGCCTCGCCCAAGGCAGGAGAAGTCATTGGATGATTTTCCCCCCTTAAAAAAAACACATTACTGCATCACCCAACTGTTAGAGAATGCCACCTGGCATTAAGTCCGCCTTCGTATGTCATATGCCGCAGCGTAAATAAATAAATAAATAAAACTTAAACCCCTATCACATCTGCAATTCATTTTTGTTCTATGGACAAAGTCTGTCAGCGAGCCAAATTCCAATAACCATTGATCTATTCCGTCCATCGGGTAGGCTTTCGCATTTATACGCGGCCCGAAAAACGTACTATTATCAACCCACCATAGATTTGTGACCCTGTACGCAAAAAACATGTGTTGCAAAGACTATCTGTCACCGCGGATTTAAGGACTATTTTTCTTTGGTCCTTTTATTCAATGGTTTTTACATTGGATTATGTGAATTATGATTATAGAAAACTGCCTCGTTGGTCGACTGGTCGCAAGTGTGACTACCGGACAAGAGGTCTCGGGTTTGATTCCCGGATCGAGCAAAGTATTACTGGGCTTTTTTGTCGGTAGTCAGAGTCACGGAGTCTGAAATCGTGCCCAGTTTATGGCAATATTACATAGAAATAATACTTTGTATTACATACAAATATTACAAAGCCTACCCCTGGTGAAAAGTGGGTGTACGAGTACATTGTATAACGGCATAAAGTGCCGATTTTCTAGAGGTTAAGGAAAGATGTTCAAATAAAATTTTGATTACTTAAGTGTTCTTTCTTAATTTCAAAGGGTCTCTTTATTAGAGTCAAAATTTAAATATAATCCTCAATCAAAAGTGTGTGTAAACTAGAGCAAATTGCGATTTCATAATAACGGTGAATTAAGTTATGTAAGTTCTGTATAAGTATAGGACCTTTTATAATAATTAAATATCATAAGACATAATCATAGCTATAAGGCATTAGGTACCCTGTGTGACCTGTGGTGGTATGACTGTTTCTATGGATCTCTACAGTATGGAGATAAACCATTTTCTAAAACCGTTCTTTGTGGTAATCAAACTCGCGACATATTGCGTAGCAGGCAGTTGACCCAGACACTGTATCAACCGTGCTTGTATTTGTGTACAGCTTCTTATACATACAAGAGAGTGCGGGTTTGAAACCTACCAATTGCAAGTACCAATGTAACTTTTTCCGATTTATATGTACTTTATACCAGTGACAAACGGTGAAGGAAAACATCGTGAAAACATTTCTAATTATAAGTTTGAAAAAGCATTGAGCAAGCGTGGTGATTAATGCTCAAACCTTCTCCGTGTGAGACGCCTTTAGTCAGCAGTGGCCACTTATAGGCTGATGATGTGATGCATGAATATTTTATTTAAGTAGTTTTACAAAGAGAATAATGGGCAGGCAATCAGAGATCATATTTTGAAGTTTTGAAGGTGCCAGATTGAAGGTCGAATGGGAGAAGGTGACCAATAACAATGACATTGAATTCCCCGATACATTATTTTACTATAAAATATTTTACTATGATAAAAATGGGATAAATAAAATTTTATATTTTAATTCGTTTCTATAAAACTAAATAAAAAAGATACAGAACTCTTAAGTCTATATCTATTTAAAAGCATTATGTAACATATGGAATATTTATGCTTGTTCCACTTACAATTATCTAATAAAGTTAGTGGGTATCTAATTATTTCTTTAAAGTTAGTTCTGTGTATAAAAGGACCATATTAAAAGACCACAATTCAGTTTAATTATTCTAGCGCGTACCAAAAGACCAGATTCATAGTTAAAGTAAGAAATAATCCAAAAAGCCTTGAGAAAAGTGCGAACATGATGTTTTTGATGTTTATATCGGTTTGGAGTATTTTAATTTGTACTTGGGCGTGGATGACTGTTCAACATTTTTCATCGCAAATGGAATAAGGAAATCTTTCTGAAGATTTTCTTTTCGATTTAATTGTAAGTACGATTACCTATTAATAATTTTCTAATGATTATCATCAATATAAATATTCTAACGTCGTTGGTCGTTCATTCACAAGTGTGATACCGGACAAATGGTTTTGGGCTCACCCCATATGAGCTGCGGACAACGTAACAGGTTATCAGCGCTCCGGCTCAAATCAGGAGCAGGAACGGGGTGGTTTTTAGTCAGTATGAGTCTGACACTCCCTCTAGCTTCACCCAAGGTGAGAAAAGTCATAGGATGATTTTTCCCCCCTCAAAAAAAAACTCCTATTATCAAATGGGATCATAACATATGTTAAGTGATATATTTTCTTTGCCATACAGCTAAATTTTTTAGGTAAGCCCTTCGCAATAAAATTAAAAACAACTAAATGTATCAGATATTGAGACCTATATCTTACCAAGTAACCAGGAGAAGCAATACTAAATGTAATTAAGTTTAAAAGAAACTCAATAAACACTGATTCTTGCAGGTACTTTAGGTAGCAATTTTCACTTAGAAATCATTACAGTAAATTATTATTGTTCACCGTTATGAAACCCTTTGTCTTATTTTTAATGGTCAATTGTTTTTCTTTTTTTGTACAAACACTTATATTGTGGTTATTAAAAGAACTATCTCAAGATTTGCTCTGATTTACGTAATTATTGTAGAAATTATGTTTTTTTTACTACCTATTAGATTAGGTATATATTTATAATTATAGACACTAGACGCATTGTTTATTAATATAACTTCTTGAAGATGCATTTGAAATTAATTCAAGAGGACCACGTGGCCTGTTAGCCTTATCTATTTTTTTAACATGGCCTCACACTACGATTTTCTCCTGTGTCGTGGGTTCGTTTACAAACATACACATTCACATGCATATGACACCCAGACCCGAAACAATCATAGTGTGGGTCAAAGTTATTTTTAATAAAATGTTTCGAAAATCCATAATTTGAATAGTATCGTTGGTTGCGGAGTCTAAGACAGTTATACATGTCCCTGAAACGTGCTGAATTTCGGTGGTCCGGTTTTTTCATGGTGATATCTACTGTTGATTCTAGTTAACAAGAGTTTAAGTAGTTGTGGAAGGCTGTGGCGGGCTTATCTCAAAAAAAAACAATAAATCTGAATAGTATTCATTAATTTAAATATTATAATTAAGGTGACGATGAGTGTTTATCATTAATCATCACCATCACATTAAATCAATAAACTAGTTATTTATTTAAACGGCAATGTAGGAAACACTATTAATTAAGGTCAAAACACACATAGCACGCACGGCATCGATATTGCGTGGTTTCGAATAAAATTGTGGCTGCCGCTAGCTGCCAGCGTGCTTACGGCGTGCCGACTGCGTGCTGCAAGCGCGCGATGCGACGATGTTTCACTTGTGCCCGGCTTGCTGTAGGTAAATCTTACTGTATTGTTAGTGTAGCATGGATTTCTGCAAAGTAACGCCTGATTCTATTGTATATTTTAAATGTCAAGTTAATTGCTGGGTTGGACCGTTGCGCATTAAGTGTGTTATATCCTGTAGCCATTGAACGCAAGCGAAAGGTTGTTATTCGTGTGAAAGATATCGGAAAACCTCGAAAATACATTTTCTGACCCAGAACTTTTTATTTCAATAGTTGCACTTGCAACCAGAGGGCCTAAAGAAGAACAAGTATTATTATTATTCTTTTAGTAAAATAACTTATTTATTTTGTTTCAGAAACTTTATCCACCGTTTGCCGTTTTCTATCAACACTCGTCAAAACTTAGAAAAACAAAACTCATCAAAGAAGAAACTACATCAGTTTTTGATAACAAGTTCTTATTTATTTGTTTTCATATTTTATTTTACATGAATTATGCGATAACAATATGTATCATAATCAACTATTAATTAAGTAGTATATTGTATTTTAAATATAATATCATAGTTACCTATAACTTTTATAAATGCTGTCAAAAAAAATAGAGAATAAAATATTATAATAAAAAAATATTGGCTTCCTTCTTAAAGCAGTAAAGAAATTCAATAAGACACATGTCATTGCTAATTGAATATACATTATAGTAAATAGAAAATATCATGATAGATTTACAAAATACATCTAAAAATCAACTAGACTGATACGATATGTAGGTATATATCTTAGAACAGGTTAAGATTAGTAGCAGCAACTAATTGTATGTTTATGTATTGCTATGGTTAATCGCGCAGGAACATTTTTCTACATATTGTTTCAACATTTTAGTAAATTCCAATAAATAGCAGTAAATTTTATTTTAATTCTGAGTGAGGCATACGTTTTACATTGGTTACATTTCCTTGGCTTTTGTCGTCCTAAGTTAAATGCTTAGGATGACAAAGGCTGAATTATTTTTGTACTCTTGCGTAACCAACAGTAGTTCCCAATAGATAGCATCCAATTGCCTGGTGATACTCATTTACTAAATGATACTCATTTAGTTTATTGACGTAGTGACGTACATTTAGTTTGGCTCTATATTCCGTACTCTGAATGTTATGTTATTAACAGCTACGATTGAATTTGTATAATTTTGATATTGAATAATTATTGAGATTTTATTGGATTGACATTAAGATTGTTTTTGAGAATAATGCGCCCAGTGCAGTATTATTTTTATTACTAATTAAATTGCATTTACATAATAATATAATAGTTAGTTAGTTTCAATTAATTAAGGGAAAAGGTTAAGTTAAGTTAAGAAGTGAAAGATAAAAGAACAAATATAGCCAAAAATAACACACACTTTTATTTCAGACATACATCGACTTGGACGTATTTTTAGTTGAATTGTTTTAATCATCTTAACTAAATGCAACTCAAAAGAAATGTCAATGTCATTGCCGCGACCTTTTATTAAATTGAGGATGTGATTAGCCAAAACAAACTTTTATTAGTTTTATAATACATACATATACATATAAAGAAGATATATGTACATCACTAATATATTCCATAGATGACATAATTTTTGCACGAGATTGTATAAAACGAGCTTAACAAGACGGTTATAATTATTCAATAAGTCAGAAGCGGGATTCACAGTCAGTTGGAAACTATTTCAAAAATACTCGAATAAAGTGTAATAATGTTGGCTTTGTTAATTATATTCATTTGGATGATATTGATCGGTACCTGGGTGTGGATGACTGTTCAACATTTCGTGCCACAGACGAAGCTTAAGGAATTTTCAACAACGAACACAAGAGTACCTAAAGATATTGGTAAGTATAAATAAGTGATTGGTGTTGTTATTAGGACATTTAAGTGTGGGAGAGCCATGCTTCGGCACGAATGCGCCGGCTCGACCGGAGTGATACCACGGCCTCAGAGAAAACCGACGTGAAACAACGCTTGCGTTGTATTTTGTTGTGAGAGGTTGCCAGAGGCCCAATTGTCTCCAATCTACCCAAACCCCGAATCCTCAACAACCCTATAACCTCCAAAAGATTGCTTACCATCCAGTGATCCGTCTGAGCCGGTATTTGGCCTGAGATTACCCGGCCAGAGAAAAAATGCATTTTGAAAAAGATTCCTTTTATTTCAGAAACCTGATCCGTCGGGTTCCCTTCATCTACCGAGCTCATCAATCGGACTACGGCCTAAAAACTACACCTAGTTAAGCAGAAAACAATATTAAAGTTTTATATACATTTTGGTTCATTGTTTTATATGATATGTTCGTTATATACAATGTAAGTATTGTCAATATTAAGCCCATCTTCTGTCAAAATCTATACTAGTATATAAGTATTGTAATGATTATATGTATTACATATTTACAAATGTTGTTTTTTTTTTTGTAACTGTACCCTTAGTACGAGTTTGCTTCAACGAAGTCAAAACGAAAGCGCACATTTTAATCTTATAATGAAAAGTGGCGAATTTTAAATTTTTATTTTTTCATTGTACAGAATTAACACTTCTACAGTTATATTATCTATATATTAATACGTGATGCAAAAACTTTGGGCCCCCTTTTACGAAAATTGCGCGGACGTAGGAGCATAAAATTTGGTACACTTATAGTTTACGTGTAGGAGAAGTACAGAACACTAATATTTTTCAAAAATAATGCTTATAAAGTACATTAAATCAATAAATAAAACATTACACACACTACCATGCATGGTATCTGATCGTATTTGACAAAACGTCAAAATCGACAAACATTGCGATGATATTCTTACGTCTCATATGAATAGAGTTTTCCTGTTCATGATGCGCCGAAATATATTAATTTGAATTTTACAAAACTAATAGCAATTCGTTAAATAAAAATTATCCTTGAACGTATGTTAAGTGGTATTGTAAATTAAATCGTATTTAGTCGAATTTCGACCACTAGGCGACCACTAGTATGTATAAAATAGAGAAGAAAATATGTACACATGCCATCTATTGACATTCGTGTAAACTTGTTACAAATTGAGTACATTAGTAAAACCAGTATCATGAGAAGCTGAGAATATTTTAACGATACAAACACTCAACTGCACTGATTATGGATAGATGGCGGTAGTTATCTAGGTGATATCTTCTTTAATTTTTACTCATGTTTAAATACTTCTTCTTTGATCTAATAGCCACAAAAACACCACTGAGCTTGAGAGATTAGTTGCAATTTTTAAGTTTAGTGATTTATTTATTTATAAGTTTGTAAAAATTAAATGTAGATACAACAATATTTTCCCCGTCTTAGTGTGTTTTTCCACCTGAGATACGCTATGCTACGTTGCTATGGATATGTTTGGCTTCCACCAATCTTAGTCATTGGTACACATAGCTTAGTACTAGTGGAAACGAACTTTTTTATATGAAAAGATGCGTGCTATGGATGGCTTCGCTACTATCGATACATTACATACTCGAGTATCACATATTCCTTGCGTAGCCACATAGCTGATTAGTAACAGTGGAAACGGTCACATAGTTTCACAGCTTAAGCAATTACATCTTCGTAGCATAGGTAGGTACATAGCTCATCTCTGGGACACATATCTAGAACAAATCATTGAGTCAAATGATTCAAATCTCATATAGTTATAAGTAAAATGGCAAACAAAGCCTTTAACAAGTTATGCGAACATTATTATAATCAACAGCCAATAAATATGACTTTAACCAAGATGTACCAAGCACGTGTTTGAAACATTAAAAATTCAAACTAGTATTTTTTACCCGACTGCGCCAGAAGGAGGGTTATGTTTTTCGAGTGTATGTATGTATGTATGTATGTATGTATGTATGTATAATTGTTTGGCACGCTCTACAGCCTAAACGGCTTGATGGATTTTGACTTGAGAGGTGTCGTTAGATTCGTATTTACTGTGAGAGTGACACTGGGTATATCAAAATAATAAAAAAAAACAAAATGGCGGATTTTTGGCGCCAAATTCGAATATTTCTCACTCTCTAGCCTAAACGACTTGATGGATTTTAACTTGAGAGGTGTCGTTAGATTCGTATTTACTGTGAGAGTGACACTGAATATATCAAAATAATAAAAAAACAAAATGGCGGATTTTTGGCGCCAAATTCGAAAATTTCTCACTCTAGCCTGGATGGATTTCCGCTTGATAGGTGTCAATTGATTCGTATTGACTGTGAGAGTGACACTAGATATATCAAAATACAAAAATAATAAAACTAAAAAAAAATTAAATAAAAAAAGGTAATTTAAAAAACTAAAAAACCCGACTGCGTTTCTTTATAATATTAAAATGAAAAAACCCTAAAACAAGAAAGTCATCGTAAAATTTAAGCAGTCGGGACCCATTCTACAAAGCCAGCCGCATGTACCCATATTTAGAATGGGTCCCGACTGCTTCAATTTTACGATGACTTTCTTGTTTTAGGGTTTTTTCATTTTAATATTATAAAGAAACGCAGTCGGGTTTTTTAGTTTTTTAAATTACCTTTTTTTATTGATAAACTTGATTTTGCGCCAAAGTGTAGGTACATACATACCTACACTGTCGGTGACTTATGGATTAGTCAACCAGGTGGCTACTCTAGAGAAATAAAATAGTGTGTGAAACGTTACTTTTTTATAATATAACGGGCGTGGCGATACGTAAATCTTGATAACTGACGAGAAGTCTTAAGGTTGTATTAAACGATACAACCTTATCCGTGTGTAACTAAGTCTTTTTTTAAGGGGAGAAAATAGTCCAATAACTTTTCCGACCTTAGGTGAGGCGAGAGGCAGTGTCAAACTCTTAAAGACTAAATACCACCCCGTTCCTAATCTTGCTTTTCGAGCCGGATCCCCAGCAACCCATCAGGTCTTCCTCGGCGTGTGTAACTCCTAAGGTGTTACAATACATAAGTACCTACAAATGAATTTTTATAAATCTGTGTATCATCTTCTTTATAGCCAAGAAAAGATGACTTCGATCAATCATAGAAAATATCGAAAAGCTCCTAAGGGCCGCTAGGAGCATAACATTTTTTATGCAGAACCATTGATTTTATGTTGAGTAAGTATATTACATAGTAGGTATCAGGTTTATTCATAAATTTTATGGAATACAAGCTCGTGTGAACTCCTAATCATATGCAAATGGCATATTTTATAGGACAGACGTACCTTTGATGACAGTGAAAAAACAAGTTTAGGAACATTATGCTAATATAGGTATTCGAATACCATAAAATATTCATTACACTTTCCGATTTGTCACGTTTTTAAAACAAACTTTGACATTTTATTAATCATTTTTAAACTAAACAGGTGTTTTTGTATGTTTACTTAATAGTTCAACTGTCGATTAAAGAGTAAAGGGTTTAAGAATTCATTAATCATTTTATGTAATAAATAATTTTCGTAAGATATTATACTAAATTAACAGTAAAATATGACTCACACACGCTTTGACGAATTATTCGAAAAAGGTTCGACTAGTTTCAAATCATACTGGGATTCTTATTCATGAGCGGCGTAATTGGCACTGTCACTCAATGAAACTGAATTCAGAAAAACTGTAAAAATGTATCTTTTTTAAAGAGTAACGATTTTAGTTTCTTGCTCGTTCTTCTACTTTAGCATCGAGTCCCTTTAGCTTCAGTGACGCATAGACTGACAGACTATTGTTTATTTCTTTAGTTGTTGACATTTGAAAAGTACTTATTTATGGTTTAATTGGAATAAATGATTTGACTTTGGCTTTGACTCTTAAATACTCGTAATAATCTTTACGATTCCAGACTATGTGATATAGCTTCAAATATCGGAAATCCCAACAATAATTTACCGAAATCAGATACTTAATTCATACTAATTTTATAAATGTGAAACTGTGTACCTACCTAGCTTCACTAACGGACAGACTGACAGACTATTATTTATTTCTGTATAGTTTAATTGGAATAAATTATGAAAATGTTACTTTGACTTTGTGTCTATCTTTCACGGCAAAACAAAGAGACAAATAGACGTGATTTTTTAAGAGGAGATAGTTAAAAGAATGGAGGGTGACGTAGGCTATTAAACATCACGCTACAATCAAAAGTAGTTAAGCAGTAGGTGATATCGTGGGGCAGTATCTAGTATTTATCGCGGAATGCTGCTCACAAATATGAGCCTCAAGCATGACTTGAAACTAGCCGAGTTCCTCGTCAAACACTTACGTGAGTAAGCCGACAACATAATAATTAAGTATCTAGTATTGTATAAGAAAGACCTGTGATCCTTGAGTAAGTAGAACTTAAAAAAAATTACATCCTGATAGGTAGCTAAAATAGTTTCGACCGAGCAACATTTTTCAATTCCGGTTATAATTTTCTATCAAGCTCGTTAAATATTGAAATCTATAGACGATACAGGATTATAGTTCGTTTTTTATCTACAAACGACTTTTATATATCTATAGATAAAATATCAGACGGTTTGTCGACGGTAATGGCGGAATGTATTTGGAAAATTTTCTTTCAGCTTTCGATATACAATTTGAAGTTTAAAGGGGATATATACAAAATATAATTTTCGGAGCTGCGGACTACCTAGCGGGTTTACCGGGCTCCGGTTTGAAAAGCAGGAGGAGGGACGGGGTGGTTTTTAGTCAGGAAGAGTCTGACACTCCCTGTCGCCTCGCCCGAGGCGAGAGAAGTCATTGAATGGTTTTCCCAATAAAAAAAAAACTATTGTAATTTATCAAGACGAATGATAATTGACAAGTTATATAGAAGTCTAAAAATGTCAATAAAATAAACTATAGGTAGATACCAATCCGATATGTAAACTAACCATTTTAAGTAAATTAGCAATGATAATCTTTTTTTTCTAAAAATAACACCAGTTATCATAAATCACATGGTAGAAAAAACTATTCATTCATTTTCGAAATCAAGTCCTAATGTGTAATGTTTTAGAAACTAGTCTAACTCAAGGCCGGTAATTCCCGATCCGCTATATATACTAGAAGTTCAAGGACTTAAGCAAAGTCCCACATTATTTCGACTATTTAAAAAAAATCTTGAAAATATCCACCATGACTGTGTACAGCAACCTGTGTAATGCCGTTGCTGACTGCTGATCAGATCTGATACAGACATAAGAGGGAAATGAAAATATTCAACAAGACATATTCGTAAATCTTTCAATGCCACAACAGAAAAAGGCTTGCTTCAAACGTCACAAAGTCAAAGCATTTATTTCAATTAATCCTTAATTAGGCAGTCAACTAAAATTTTTCGTCAGTCTGTCTGTTAGTAGCTAGGTACTTGTTCCAAAGTGTAGTTTCTAATGGAGAAGAAAGGCAAGAAACTCCATCGTTACCGTACTCTTTGCAAAAAACGAGGTGATATTTGTGGTATATATGGCGTACATAGAATTGTCAATACAAAGTTAACCTCTGATAAAAATGTGGTGTTGAAAAAATCGGCCCTAAGTATAATAATACAATTTTTTTAACAAATTCGGTAACAATACGGATAGTACGCGCGATTCCAGGCAGAGGGCGCGATGGGCGCGTGGCTCGAATCGCCAGTAGCAGTGCGACAATCGCCGCGTCGTGTGTCGCGTAATGCTGCTCATGAATATGAGCCTCTAGCATGGCTTGAAACTAGTCGAGTTCCTCGTCAAAACATTACGTGAGTAAGCCGATAACATAATAATTAACAATACGCAAATAGTCACAATTTAGGATTGCGTATTTAATAGCGAAGTTCTAACGCTATACTTTTATACATTAATGTATGATGCACATTTCAAGCGATACATTTATTACTGTAGACACTGCCCCACCCTTCTGGGAAAAATAAACACATACCGTGATGTTATCTCATTCTACATAACTTCACCATGATGACATTAAAGGTACAAGTTGGAAGCGGGCGACAGGAGGCAGCAGCGCAGCGACATTACTGGTTTTTATGTATTTCTATGAAATTACCTACGTGGTTAGCGATACGAAGCTAGCGACGCGTCGTCGAGCTACAGACGACAGTGTCGCCCGATCGCGGGTCTGTAGTGTCACTGTTATGGTCCGTACTCACATGTGGTATTACTTGACAGTTTTACTCGAAGTCAAGTAAAAATTAACGTATGGACAGCAAAACGTACAGCTCGAAGGCTCACACCGAGCTAGCTCGATGGAATTAAATGAAAGTAATTTCCTTCGAGCCTACTCGAAGCACCGTCAACCTTTGGCTCAAATTGTTCGGCGAATACTAAACGGTGGACTTCACTCGATAGATCAATACTGAATGTGTGGGCGAAAGGCCAAGCCATGGGTTTTACTCGACAGCTTAGCTTCATCGACTAATACCGTATGTGAGTACGGAGCTTTAGGCTAAGAACTCATGAAGTGATTTTCTGTCACACCCGCTGTGGCAGCGGGCCCGGAACTTTATTTTTTTCAATATTCTGTGTTAGATACACAGAATATTATATTCTTTGTATGTACCTATCCTTGGTGGTCTGGAACTACACTGACCGTTTAACGTCCCGTCTTACAACCGCCCGTTTTGCGATAATCAAACTTGCGGGCGATAATCACAGCGGCAAGCTGTGTAAAAACTGCAGTCTCGTGAGTTTTGAAAATAAAACCCTATTCCGCCACCGCAGCGGCCGCGGGTAGAAACCACTTCGTGAGTTCTTAGCCTTATAGTTCGAAATCATGACTGCAGTGGAAGCTGCGGACTACCTAGCGGGTTTACCGGGGCCGGCTCGAAAAGCAGAAGAAGAAACGGGGTGGTTTTTAGTCAGTAACAGTCTGACACTCCCACTCGCCTCGCCCAAGGCGGGAGAAGTGATTAGATGATTTTCCGCCCTCAAAAAAAAGGGACAGGTCATAGTGAAGTGTCGTGGCGATATGAAGCGACACGACAACACGTCGTCCACTGCTGCCTGTTGCCTGCTTGTAACTTGTACGTAAACAATTCATATTGTTTTCAAATATTATGTCATTAAATATTATGTCATCGTTAAGTGGCAAGTTTGGTAACAATAAAACAACGAACTTGAATTAATACATATTATTATTACTTCGATTTATTATACAAAAAAGTAGTATAAACGTGCTTGCTTCATAATTAAAGATATTGGAACTACGCGCAGCACGAGACCTCATGTTTGATTACACGTCGCATCGCGATGACGTTCTTACAAAAAAAAACAGGAAAAATCTTACTTTAAATACTAATAATATAACTATCGAAATCGAAAATATTACTTTTAATACTAATATTTTCGATTTTCATGGTCAAAACAAAATTATTCTATTATTAACGATTTTTAAACGCATATTTACTAGCGATATCCTTCTTCTGAATTGACTATTTCCAAAATTAGAGATATTTTCGAATATAAGTAAACAGTACCTACACAGTATATAGTGGTATATTAAGTAGTATATAAGTGTATTTAAGTTAATTAATAAAGAAAAAGAATGGAGAAAAACAATACATTTTTTATGATGTAAGTCGGTAAACGAGCAGAGAGTGTCACCTGATGGTAAACAATCGCCGCTGCCCATGGACACCTGAAACACCAGTGGCGTTATAAGTGCGTTGCCGGCTTTTTGGGGGTTAGGAATTTAAGGGTTGTTGGGGAATCGGGGACTGGAAAGATTATCACTTACACAACAAACAACGCAACCGTTATTTCACGTCGGTATTCTGGGGTATCACTCCGTTCGAGCCGACCCATTTGTGACGAAGCATGGCTCCCACACTTGCATACTTTATTTTACACACCTTAAAATCAATACAAAAATATACAATGTATAAAGATCTGAATAATTTATAAAAATACCAAAGTCTAATCGTGATCGACTGCAGGACTAGTTTTTATTGTAGACGGGCACTTTATGTGCTGATTCCCAAAACGAGTTTAACTAGTTATCCATCTTATTTTTATTTTAAAACTAGCTTTGGTCTTTGGTTATGTCTATTAACGTATACCAATTTTACCGATGGTGACATCTTTTTAAATGGTTTTATTTCGCTTAACCTGGGGCCTTAGTCTGCTACTACAATAGTGTCAGAATGGTCGATCATTGAGCAGTGCAAGAGGAGACCATTCTGACACAATTGTAATAGCAAACTAAGGCCCCTGTTTGTTTGTTTGGGTCCCCTTCCTGACGTCCGATCGATCAGGTATTTGGTAAACATTATTAATCTTTATGACCATACAATAAATCATCACCATCATCATCATCACCCGAGAGACGTCCACTGCTGAACAAAGGCCTCTTCCTTAGTCCTCCACGTAGAACGACAAGCCGCCACCTGCATTCACTGGCTCCCCGCCACTCTGACAATGTCGTCATACAATAAATTTTAATAAGCCTGTTAAAATCATTTTATCATCTTACTATGTATCTTTCTTTAAATGCGAAAGTTAGTAAGTTTGTGTGTATGTTTGTTACTCAATCACATCAAAACAGCTGAAGGGATCGGGAACAAAGGTAGATAATAGTCTGTAATAACACATACTCTCAACAATAAAATAAAAATTAGTCATCTCCCGTGTTTCGGAAAAGTCAATCATTTTAGATATTAATAATTAGTACCGTATCTAATGTTTTTTTCAAATTCAATATTTACAAATGGAATAATCAAGTATTAGAAATAAATAAAGTATAATAGAACAAACAAAAAAAACATGTTTTCATTCACTGTGTATATGTCAAGATTGATAATATCACTTAAAAACCTGTTTATAGCATCTGCCGACATCTGAAATTCCTGTTTATTCAACATCAACGACAATTTTACCTTAAAGCATATAAAGGTGCATGATTCACGAAATCGGATGATCCGTATACTTATTACTGTATATTTATTGGCTAAGGTATATTACAAAAAAAAATATCTACCCCTGTTCCAAATTTCATCCCGATCCCTTCAGCCATTTTGAGGTGATTGTTTATTAATAAACATAGACACACTCATTCAGATTTATAATATTCGTCTATTTTTAATCCCTACTATTTTAACTTACCGTATATACTATTTTAATTTCTACATTGGAAGATTAAAATTTTGTTTGATCTTGAATATATCAACTTTGGCCCCGATTTCCGTTAAAACGGTACTAATAAATTTATTTTTATAAATGATCATTGATAAATTATGTTTACGGTAAAAGTGGCGACTAGCGACATATACATATATTTTAAAAAGTAGCAAGAATTCGACTTTTATTAAGAATGGAAATGTAGTATATACATTATACGAATTTTCGACAAGGAAAAAAATTTCACTTGGTCACGTGATTTTATTAAGCCACGTGTTTACAAATTATACAAATACAAATATTATGCGTTGAACAAGAAATGAATATTAAAATACTAATTTGAAGCTATCTGTACCCTTTGTACAAGTTTGCTTTGCGTTGAGGAAAAACGAAACGAGAGCCCGTTCGGTGCTCTGATTGGCCGGCGCGAAGGAACCAACCAATCAGAGCGCCGAACGCGCTGTCGTTTCGATCTCGTTAAACGTAAAGCAAACTCGTACTAAGGGTATTCTTATCTAACTAAAAACTTTGTTATTCTTATTAAAATATTGAAACAAACTCAAAATAAACGTTAAGATACACTTATTTTTATTACATTCCTCATTGACTTAGGATTTAACGACTCATGGCTTAGTCTAAAAATAGTTTATACCTATGTCTCCTTGGCGAGGCCATAAACTGGTCTACACATCTCATTAGGCCTTTGACCTTTCCAGAGCCAGGTTTTAAGCTCACTTCATGTCCAGTTGTGATACAAGAATATTCTAGAAAAGCAATGCATCAAAGGTACTGGATTTTAATATAAAAATATAAATAGCCACGTATAATTTATTACTGCAAACTGGTTTAAAAATAAAGGAATCTTGATAAAAAAAGCTTCATAAAAAAGAATGCCATGGTGGCCCGGAGGTTCAAAACCTGCCAACGACAAAGTACCAATATGACTTTTTCCGAGTTATATGTTCTTTCTAAGATCATTTAAATACAAATAACTAACGGTGAAATAAAACATCGTGAAGAAATCTGGACTTATAATTTCTGATTATAAGTTTGAAATCGCCAACCCGCATTGAGCAAACGTGGTGATTAATGCTCAAACCTTCTCCGTGCGAAAAGAGGCTTTTGGTCAGCAGTGGGCACTTATAGGCTGTGGATGTTGATGTGATAAAAAAAACATGTAGAAATGTCCAATTACGTCCATACGTAATCTTCAAACACAACACTACCTCCGATTAAAGCCGTGGCAGATACTTTTAGAACACCTTATATAAAACAATAAAAAATAATTAACATAAACATATTACATACAACCGAATTATTATTTTGACAAGGAAATGACATTTAAATAAATAATGTCGACTATGCGAAACAAATTTTAATAGTAAAAAATGTAATGGTAATTGGTGCATCTATTTCATTACATACGAAGGTTAATATTATATAATATTATATTATATTAAAACCAGTATGAGACCAGTTATTAAATTATACGTCAAAATAGTAAACATTTTTTTATACAAGCCCGCCACAACCTCCCGAACCGCTTTATTTCCTTTAAGCCAGCATCTACAGTAGATACAACTATGAAAATACCAGTACACTGAAGTCCGACGCTTCTCAGGGACATGGATCTTGCAACGAAATAAATCAGAAAATATAATTAGAGGAGAACAAAAGAAAATAATAAACTCTATGTATTTTTCTTGTGACTTCATAAACGCTTTTTTACATTTTTAACCCCCGACGCAAAAAGAGGGGTGTTATAAGTTTGACGTGTCTGTCTGTCTGTCTGTCTGTCTGTGGCATCATAACTCCCGAACGGATGCAGTGATCTCAATTTAGGACCGCATTCATACGGACTGTACACCGCCGCACGCGCCGTTATATTTCTATTTTCTGCGTTATAGTTAAGTACTTAAACATCAATTTACTTTAATGTTAACACCAAGCATGTGATACTTATGAACAAATTGTAGATAAGTAAGAAATAATTAGGAGCGGTCCCCCAACGAGACGTATTTTTTTTTTAGAATTATTAGTACATTCTTAGGTACTTTAAGATTAAGTTTCTTTTATTATTTTTTACTTTTTAAAGGGAAATTAAGTTTTTATGTCGGGGGTTTTTTAAATTTTTAATTTAATTTTTTATTTCAAATGCCCATAATCCTTTACAAAAAAAAATCTCTTTACGACAGGATTAAAGCATCACCCTCCACAAAACCCCCAGCCGTCGCGAGAGACACTCCGGGCGTCGGGGATCGCGCGACGATCTCCGGCCACCGTAAGTGCGGGTCTGCACCAGATCCAGACCCGTGCGTGCGGCGCGTCGCGTTCCGCACGCGCCTCAAAGAGCCATCAGACGACCACAGATGGGGCCCAGTAGGGGTGATGCCTGATCCAGAGCTGCGGACTACCTAGTGGGTTTACCGGGGCTCTGGTTCGAAAAGCAGGAGTAGGAACGGGGTGGTTTTTAGTCAGTAAGAGTCTGACACTCCCTCTCGCCTCGCCCAAAACGAGAGAAGTCATTGGATGATTTTCCCACCTCATAAAAAAAAACCCCTCCACAAAATACTATTGAGGCATGGTAATGAAATGTTGGTGTTTTTAGTTCTGGTTTTAATGTGTATGGTAATCAAAAAATAGAGTGTGTATAAAAAATCAGATTGATCTGTCCTCAGAAAGCGGGAGAAATTCCTATTACTAAATTTGACCGAAACGAACAAACAGGTCAAGCTAAATAAAACCATTTAAAAAAAAATACAAAAATACGCAGAAGTTAAAGCAAAACAAAAGTTCGCGGTGTTGACTAGTATAAAAATGCATATTATGCAGTATAAAAATTAATATAAAATTATTTAGTATAATATTATGCATTTTTATACTAGACAAGATATCATTTAATATGTATATTAACAAAGTCATATTTAGAAACCGAAAACACACTGAATAATTTTGATTTTTTTTTATTTTGTTTCCAAGTTTGAACTTTGGTCCAACACACGTAGCATCTAAATGTAGATTCGAAATCTGATGTTGAATTTGTCAACTACGAATTTAGAAGTCGGTGCCACAACCTCATAACAAGATATAACTTACCTATACTACCTATATGTATAGGCAGGTAAACAAAATAATATTAAAACCTAAGTAGATACTTAAAACATAAGTTTTAAGGTAATTTGTAGGTATGTATTAACATGTACAATGTAGGTATAGGTACTAGGTACGTAAACAAATTATATTAAAACCTAATTAGATTGTTTAGTACTTTTGGCGCCGACATCAAAACTATCATAGTTATTTTTAGTTTATGAAAGTCGGGGCTTTAAAACGTAGTTTTTTTTTATTGAGTTTTTGCTTTTTAATAATTCTCCTCACCCGAGAAAATTATCGAAATGCTAAACAATTTAACTAGCGAGTTATTACAAACTATATAAACCTAAATATATATGTCGCAGCGATATGATAAGAACAGGGATTTTGCCAAATCACTTATTGGATTTGATTAAACCACGGAGGATGTCAAAATAACAACACGATTTTATCATTTCCCTAAAAAAAATCTGGTGATTTGACGTTGATTACATATTTCCTCGATTAAAGAAGTTC
Source organism: Spodoptera frugiperda (assembly GCF_023101765.2). Lineage (NCBI taxonomy): Eukaryota > Metazoa > Arthropoda > Insecta > Lepidoptera > Noctuidae > Spodoptera > Spodoptera frugiperda. Next base: position 4,427,859 of record NC_064224.1, read on the forward strand.
AAAGCACACACGAAATAGTAAGATTAATAACAATGTTTTACAAATGAATACATTAATATTAATCAACAAACTTTTTCTTTGAATGTTATCAATTTACTTAAACTAGAGATCATTTACTTGTAGACATTTGACCTTATTTTGCAAATAAACATTTTTAACAATATTGTTTAACATTTTCGTGATCGTATTTAACTGATTAACAATTCATTAATAAATTTAATTTACTCTCTTTATAAGTATGTTAATTTTGACACTTGGCTTTCGCTGAAAGGTTAATGTCGGGACAATCCGACAAACGTTTTCAACATAGACCAAAGTATTAGTAAGCTGAAGAAGCAGTGTGCCGGTCACTTCTGTAAGAGTCGACGTTTAAGTATAAGGTCTAAGTATCCGATATAGGTTAAGTATCCGATCTACCAGAGATAAAGGGCTATCTCTGGTAGATCGGATAATATTATAGGATAGGGTTTCGATCAATGTGGCAAGTCTAACGCCCGAATACTGAAATGCTACTCTATTTTAATTTTAAATTGTACTATCTGCTATTTCAGTCATTTTATAAAAAATTGATAGGGACAGAACTAGTTTTGAGAGCGTCTTAAAATTGAGTAGCGTTTAAGTATTCGGACATAACTAGCCTACTAGGCAGGATATGTTGTAGTACATAAGTGTGTACCTACGCAAACACAGTTGCATTCTCTATTCCCTCACTCCACTGAACCCGAAGGGATGGCAGACAAACACGACCGGAGAGAGGTCAGATATAGAACCAACGGCTTTACGTGCATTCGGAGGCACGGGGTGAAACACCGCCGAACTTTCTAACTCCGGGTTAAATGGTCATTTTACTCAGAAAATTACCTTAGCACTTTTCGCTCGACGCGGGAATCGAATCTGCAATACGTTGCAACCTTTGCACGAACCATGCAGTCAGATTCAGAGGGCTTAGTACGAGTTTGTTTTACGTTTAACGAGATCAAAACGAGAGCGCGTTATGCGCTCTGATTGGTTGGTTCATTCGCACCGACCAATCAGTGCTCTCGTTTCGTTTTGTTCGAGGTTAAACAAACTTGTACTGACGGTAGAGATCTGTATGTTGACTGGTAATTAGTAGCAGCTTGACACAAAGAGTTTACTCATATAATTATGTATAAGTATTACATAACTTCCGTATTATGAATATGTATGCCGAGTCAATGCCTTGATTACCGGTAGGTACTTGTCTTAAGCCGGTGTAAATAAAATAATAAAACAAAGTATGTTGACACACTTCACACACACAATTATCATTACCTTGTTAACGTTCTGTGGTAACGGTAATGACAAACACGCATGCGTAAAAACTATGACATGTAGTTTTTTTTTATGAAACACGCAGACGTATCACCTGATGGTAAGCAATCGCCGCCGCCCGAGGACACTTGAAACACCAGAGGCGTTAGAAGTGCGTTGCCGGCTTTTTGAGGGTTAAGAATTTAAGGGTTGTTGTTCGGGAATTGGGGATTGGGAAGATTGGGAAGGGGGGAATTGGGCCTCCGGTAACCTCACTCACACAACGAAACACAACGCAAGCGTTGTTTCACGTCGGTTTTCTGTGAGGCCGTGGTATCACTCCGGTCGAGCCGGCACGTTCGTGCCGAAGCATGGCTCTCCCACACTTAAAGGGTAGTAGTACTTAAAGGTTGTCATTGTATAGCACACGTAATCTAAAGTCGCACCTTTTATACATCATAAGGGGAAGCAGAGGTGCAAAATCTATAATAATATATACCTTTTTTGAGCAGGAAATACCATCCAATGACTTCTCCCGCCTTGTGGCGAGACGAGACGGAGTGTCAGACTCTTACGAACTAAAAACCACCCCGTTCCTACTCCTGCTTTTTAACCGGAGTCCCGGTAACCCCCTAGGTAGTCCGCAGCTCCGGGTCGGCATCCGGGCCCCATCTGTGGTAGTCTGATGACGCTTTAAGGCACGCGTAAAACGATTCGCTGCACATCCGTATAATATCTGGGGGCACGGTAGTGCCCCCGCCAAGACGAGCCAAGCGAAGCGCAAGCGCAAGGGCACTACCTACCTTTTCTCGAAGCGCTTCGTCGTATTTTTGAACCTTCATAACTTGAGTTTGGGTTATACCAGATAAACAAAATTTTCAGGATATAATGTCAGTGGTAGACTTAATAAACCTCTAAAGTTTCAATTGCATAGCTCTTATACTTTAGATTTTATTGATATCTAAAATACCCCGATTTCGTCACTCACTCACTCACTGATGATCAACAAAATTCTTAAGGTACTTCCTGAAGTCCTAGAAAACTGAAATTTGGTATGTAAGCTAGTATTAGTACCCAAACAACAAAAAAATCCTAAAACTTGGAACTTTTACCCCCAACCCCTTAAACTAGGGGTGAAAGTTTGTTCGAGACTTCCGCAACTTTTGACGCTAGAGGTCTGAATGCGGCCGCGGAGGGTAAAAATCTGAAATAGGGAAACTTAATTCCCTATTTCCTGCTTGAGATCTGAAAATTATACACAAGTACATAGAACACAAACTTTTCATCAAATCAAAACATTATCCTACCCATAAGTACTTAGATATGAATAATATTACTACACTTCACTTCGGTAAGTGTTTATTAATCAACCTATACTTTTGAACATAAGCATCGTAAGTATAGTATGCGCCAACGCCCGCCGCCTGCCCCCTCGTCCCCGCGCAGTAGCTAAAAATAATCGGCCCGTCAGCGAGCGCGGCACCCGAACGCGGGCAGACGCGCGAGGGCAGACGTCGTTGACGGTTGTCTCGTTGAATGAAAAATTTTCGGAATATTTCGGTGATTTAAAAGTTTGCTATCGCGGAGAAAAAAACCATTTGCCTAATATTTAATTGTTAGTAGTTTAGTAGGTAAAGGTTTAGATACTAGTGTTTTAATTTTCATTGATAAAAAGTATTAGGTTGTATTTGTCGCTCATTTTATCTTTCTATCATAAGCAACCTACAAAAAGAAATGAAATCCCACAAAAACATTTCATGTTAAATGTTGCCAAGACGAGACCATATAGCTCGCACTGTCAAAAAGTAATCAGATCCCGTGTAGAGCCAAGTTTCTAACCCTACATGCCCAGACCTAAATCGATAAGCCCTAATTTCACACTCAAGTTACGGGGAAATTCTACAGCCATAGCTCGTACTGCGTAGTTCGTAGCGCGTAGCAGAGTTTTTACGCCATAATCTCGTAGGCGTGCAAACCTTGGACGTAACTGGCGAGTTGGCCGCACGGAAAGAGTTTAGAAGATTGAATAGATTTTTAAGCTCAAGCCCATATGACGAATAGCAAAAAGTCCGTGCGGCTTATCGATTTAGGTCTGGGCATGTAGGGTTAGAAACTTGGCTCTACACGGGATCTGATTACTTTTTGACAGTGCGAGCTATATGGTCTCGTCTTGGCAACATTTAACATGAAATGTTTTTGTGGGTACCCAATTACCCATAGTATGTTTTTTCTAACAACCAGCAGAATGATTTATACATTTTCAAAAAGTCAAAATAAGTATATGCCAACTCATCCCAAAAAAGTTAGCAAGAACATGGACCACTGCAAAAAATATTTTATACAAAATGTAAATATTATGTAACTTATAGGCAGGTATAAACATGAAAACTAAGTCTGTCTGTTTTTCGAAAATATGTTCGCCAGTCTGACCTTTTTAAAAATTTTTGGTTTTATTGCACATCTGATTTAAATTTCCAAAAATAACTTTTGTGGATATAAATTATAATTAACAAGTATTCAACAGTATATTAAATATTGAAAGATACGTCAAAACATAAGAACAAGTAAAACTTAAATAGAAAAATAAAATTTAAAATTAGGCTTAAGAAATTTTTGCAACCAAAATTCGCAGCCCAATTTCATAGTAGAAATAAAAACCTAATTCACGTACTTGTAACTGTAGATAAGTTTCATTATGTGTAAAGGACCAACGAACATTAATTATTGCGTAAAAAACCAGTCTCATACCTTTTCTGGGTAAAGTACAATGACTTACACTTTGGCCTAGTCATAACTGTTTTGGATATTTATTACATTACACTGCGTTGAATACTTAAGCTATGAATACACTCAAAGAGCCATCAGACCACCACAGATAGGGCCCAGTAGGGCTGATGCCTGAGCCGGATCTGCGTATTACCTACTAGGTTTACTGGGGCTCCGGCTCGAAGGGCTGGAGTAGGAACGGGGTGGTAGATACAGGGAACATTTAAAAGATGAGAAAAAAAATGTTGGACGCAATACTAACTTTGCCGGGCCAGCTAGTTTTTAATCTGATCCAGAGCTGCGGACTACCTAACGGGTTTACCGGGACTCCAGCTCTACAAGCAGAAGTAGAAACGGGGTTTTTAGTCAGTAAAAGTCTGACGCTCCCTCTCGCCTCGCCCAGGGCGGGAGAAGTAATTGGATGATTTTCTCCCCCTCAAAAAAAAGCTAGTTTTTAATAAAAACAGACATTGTACGTTTAAAAAGAATAATACTGAAACAAGAGAACACGTTTTTCTATAAATAATTATGTTCTTTTATATTATTAGGTGCATAAATCGAAACTACAAATATAAAGTAGGTACCTAAATAAATCAATGATAATAATCGGTATAGTTCCAAAATAAAATGGAGTCACAAGACCTGTAGAGCAGGCATGTCACTGAACTACGCTTCAAATTAAAAATTCATTTTCTTTTTACCTATTTTCTTGGAAAAGGTATTGCCCCGAACGAACTAGAATTCTTCAATCATTGACACGATTACAAACAAGATTTGATATACACACACAAAAACAATAATTTGAGGTTTATAAAAAACATTGTTCCGTTCGGTACACAAAAACAGTGTAACAATTGCAGTCAAAATAAAAAAAATACTGTTCGAAAAAATAAACATATACCTACTTAAAGGATTTATAACATTGCTGTTGATTAGTAACTCTCTCATAATATATTTTTTTCTTACAATATGACTGCCTCGTTGGTAGAGTGGTCTCAGGTTCGATACCCAGGTCGGGCAAAGTACCTATTACCCTACCTATTTCCTTATTCAGATTTTTTTAAATTTCTGAGTGCATGGAGTCTGGAATTTTGTCTGGTATATGGTAATAAGGTCTATAACATGGGACTAATAACACACTGATGAAAGTGGGTGTACATTGTATAGCATTACGTGCAGAAATGTGCACCTCTACCTATATCTTTGCGGATAAAAAGCGTGATGATAGAAAATAATTCTAATACTATACTTTTCAACCCAACAAAGGCTCATCTCTTTCATTTTACTAGTGAATGGTAACCATTTTTCGTGTACTTACCTCTTTAAAGAATAAAAAGCATGATAACTAACCTTTAAATATGATGTTATTATTTTTAATACATAATAATTATTTTGTTACTTAATATTCAACTTCCTCAATATATAACCAGCTTCGGCAATAAACTTAATTTTTTTGTCGCATAGTTGTCAATTTTTTTTCTGGGATAGCTTTAAAACTACTTATTGTTTTATTTGTAATTAAAATAACTACAGTGTAGTCCCTTTAGTACGACTTCGCATATAGCGACCAACCGTTTTTAGCGACGAAAGTTTAGGCATTTGTTTGGTTTTAGTATAAACTTGCATTAATGGACATTCGTTTATTACGACTCCGCTTACAACGACCAACCGCTTTTAACGACCGAATTTCACACATAATTGTCCGGTTACAACGACAAAACGACGAGCGTTGCCGTGTTTACAAATAATTCATAGAAAATAATGAAATAAATGATTAGCTATCTCAACTATCGCCCCGCGCGACGCCTCTGATTGGAAATTGACTGTTTATTTTATGGCAGTACGTATTTGTAGGTAAATCCAAGTGACGCGATAAAACGCGAATAAAACCAGAAATAAACAAAAATTACAGACCATTTGCATTAAATGTAAAGTTGTTAGAATAGATTTACACTTCCATATAAGAAAGCGGTACATTATGTACGTACATTACACATCCTTACGTAATTTAAATAATTAATAAATAACTATTTTGATTAAAATGAGTTTTTTTTTATCTGCTCATCACCTAAACGGGCATTTAACTGTAATATCTGTTATATAAAAAAAAACTTTTTTCTGTTCGTTTAATACGACTTCCGGTTAGTACGACGTAATGTCACCGGTCCCTTGGTAGTCGTTATAACCGGATTCTACTGTAGTTAATTTACGCCGCTGTACTTGTTTTAATTTATACAGTTGTTGCTAAGAAAAAAAATATCACTGTTTACATAACAAATCAGTGCACCATTGTGTAACCGTTATGTATTTCTTTGGAGAATATAACAATTCTTGGATAAAACAAATACAAAGTTTAAAAGCAGGAGCAAACATGTCATTTTGCGTATAAATTGTACATAGAAGTAACGTCACGCGATATTTCAAATCGATATATCTTCGAAAGTATTTGTTTCCGTAAGAAAATAAAAATACGTGTCTAAATATTAAACAACAATCTAAAAGACCCTATTTTATTTGTGCTTGAGATCACTTCACAGTAAAATTAACATACAGGTGTAAATTCAAACTAATTGTCCGAACAATATGCGAAATCAATCACCTACCTGTAATAAATTATCTATAACGTTAAATTTTACAAATCATTATTAAAGGGACCAGTTTTTTTAATGAATGGTAACCAATATTTTTATGATTGACTAGTTGTCTACTTCGGTTTCGGTTACAGCTTTTACTTTTCAACTTTTCTGGTGTGTTTTTTTGTCAAATAATTACGATTGGTGGAAGCATCCTCAACAACGTAGTATAGCGACGTAGTATAGAGATGTATGTATCTCTGATCGAAAAGCACCATAAAAGTCACGCACATACATACATCCTTTTCTTTTTTCTCATTATACAAAAATTCAACAAATCACCACGACAGTAAGACATGAGGACGAGTTTTTTCTTAATGGATGGTAACAAAAATTTCTACCATATGTCACTATGGGGCATCTCAGCCAGGTGGCCAAGATCCGGTTTATCCAATTTATACCTAATAAAAATATAAATAAGAATAACTTCACATTGACCTCTGGGCCGGTCAAAGCCTTGCTAATGATATGGTCTTATAAACTAGAAAATTTAATGAGATTGATATCTTAAATGTTCTTTTTTTAATGAAACACAAGCAGACGTATCACCTGATTGTAAGCAATCGCCGCCGCCCATGTACACTTGAAACGTCAGAGGCGTTACAAGTGTGTTGCCGGCTTTTGGGGGCTAGGAATTCGAGAATCGGGGATTGGGAAGATTGGGAAGGGGGGAATTGGGCCACCGGTAACCTCACTCACACAACGAAACACAACGCAAGCGTTGTTTCACGTCGGTTTGTTTGTCTGTGAGGCCGTGGTATCACTGCGGTCGGGCCGGCCCATTCGTGCCGAAGCATGGCTCTCCCACACATAAACTTGTTCGGTTGATCTTTAGAATTTTTATAGGTATTTATTGTTAGATACAGGTACGGTCAGGTCTGAGAATTAATGGGTAACAAAACGTAATAAAGTACCTATATATCGAGTTTTACTTTTCAAGTTATTTTATTGTCAAAGTTATAAAAAGATAACATACCCGAAAAGGTATACAGTCTATCTATTACCAGTTTTGTACCTACCTATAAATTCTAATAATGTTTCTCCACATTTTCAACAATAGCGTAGATGACTAATTTTTATTTTAATGTCCGTCTTGTATAGGTATTATTTTAAAACATTAGACACGTATTTTGTTTCTTACGGAAACAAATAGGTACTTTTGAAGATAAATTTATTGCAAATGTCGCGTGACGTCATTTCTTCTTCAATACTTAGACAACAATACTGAGATAAAACGAATCAAAGTTGATTAGTGAGAGCAAATACATCATTTCTACGTATAACGTGTACCAAGTCCAGCTAATTTAATTTGAAAACATAAGAACGTTAAATAAAGATTGACTCTACTCTGCATAAAGTGGTTCACAAATACGCACTTTGCGTCACTTGGTCAATGAAAACAATTGTTAGCAATTATTTTCATTGATAAAGCGACAGAGGCAGTGAAAGAGATAGTATAACACGTAATTTTTTTGTATATTTAAAAAAACTCATAATCACTCATTTATATTTAATATTGTAATCTTTAACCAGTCGTGGCATGTACTTTTAGAACTTTATATACAAGAATACATTCAAATTAAAAAAATCCATGTGACTTAGTCACGTGCAACAAAAAGGGGGAAAAACAAACGATTTTTTATAATGTTATTTATATTTTTTTGTCAATTCAACTGGTTTGGTAACATTGCTGTGATGGTAGGTATGTAGGCCTAAGTACATAACTTGATATATTTACATATTTTCCTGTAATTAAAATCACTTTGTTTCTCACCGTATATGTCAAGTTTAAACATTCTGATTGCCACTACCTGGTCAAAAAAATAAAAAGATGTAAAAACTACAGTTTTATTAATTAAAATCTAACAAAAAGTCTTAGATTCTTGAACGATGATCTAATAAATAATTGTTTAGCAATTTTCTTGATTATAGACCTAAATAATTTCTATTCTTTTTATGTTAAATTAAAATTAATTATAATTTTACACACGGAGGTAAAAAGTCAGAGACGTAGTCTGACTGATATAAAAAAGCCAAAGACAAAATTAAATAATTTTCAATTAAACCGGGAAGGCACTTTTGAATGTCAAAGCAAATATAATAATATTTAAAAAATATCTATCTGTCGATCAGTCCTCTGGTGAAACAATTTGCTCGTTTCAAAGTGTATAGTGTACTTTTTCAAATTCAATCCAATTCAGTAAACCTGAGTCTTTCGCGAAAAGCAGGAGTAGGAACGGAGTGGATTTTAGCAAGTAAAGGTCTAACACTCCCTCTCATTAGATTTTCCCCCCTCAAAAAAAGCCTGTATTTATTTTATTATAAATATGGATCATGGAATTGTGGCAAACAGTAACCTTTTAGGTAGCTAATCTTCCTATCTATCAGTGCTTTAGTTAATCACATGGGCATTTAGAAGGCTTTACTCGATTACCCAAAAAAACGTACATGACTTCTTACTCTGGTCTGTTTTAAATTTTTTCCTCCATCCATCCTTTCTTCTAAGAAGCTCTCTACTAACTTCCTTGCCCATTTTCACTTGAAACACTAAGCTATATGTTCATCTGTAGACGTATTATGGCTGATATGATGTGTTTTTTTTCTTTGTGATGGCAATGGAGTCTTCAATCAATCTACTTAGATTTTATAAAAAAATATACCAAAAGAGCTTAGTGTCTTCATCATCATCATATCATGGAAGACCAAAAGAGCTTTAGCAAAAGATGGTTAAGTAACCATCAAGCAGTTTTTTCAATTATTTTCATTATTTCACACTTATATCCCTGAAAGCACATCTCACCAATATTATAAACGCAAAAAATGTATGTTGAGGGGATCGAGACATGGAATAAAGATAGATTTTGGTCTGGATAACCATATAGAACACTTTAAATCCGCGTGGAATGCGGGCGAAGCCACTGGCAGAAGCTAGAATACCAATAGTGTGCAAATAGAATAATTTTATGATGTGCCCGTCTAATACATATCTACACATATATGTAACAAAATGTCTAATGATACACCTACCTAAATAGTGCAACCTGTTTGAGGTCTGGATTCATTAAATATAAATTGGTGGGCGGTATGGTACAGTCACTAACTTAAATCAATTAGAGAATTCAGAAATACTTATGTATACAAAAACTAAGTTTTATATAAATGATAGGTCATATTACCAGTTTTATTAAAATGATTACTATGCGTTGAAGAATACTCCGGAATTTAAATTAATATCGTAATCAAATATTTATTATGATTTTTTGTAATAAAATATAATTATGTATGATGGTAATTAAAATTAATTACAGAGAGATACTGTTTTTTGTGACAATTCAAGAACCTAATTCATATTTTGTTAATTTAGTTTATGAAAAAAAAAAATAGATATTCTTGAGCCTACTCCGTTAATTGGGTAGTTTTCTAGGTCAAAAAGAATTTTGACGTTGTTAATATACAATAAAATATCCCAAAATGATCTTAATCATTATTTTGTATCGTATTCATTGATTTGACGACCATACTTTATTTTTAATTTTTTCCAGCAAATTATAGATTAGAAAAAAGTATGCCTGAGGCTCATATTTTACTCGCAGAATGCTGTTCTGTTCATAAATAAACCTCTAGCATGGCATAATATAGGACAGTATATAGTATTATGTAGAATATCATATTTCGTAAAAATTCGTGAATATGTGTATATCCAAATTAAAATATGTAGACAGAAATTCATTTGTCACAAAAAATATTATGAGCTATTCACGATTTTAATAGAAAAAACTAGCGGATTATAACAAAAACCAAAAAACTAGGCAAGCCAACTAAATGGCATATTAAAAACAGTTTTATACGTAAACTAGTTTTAAAAAATTTCGCACATGACTGTACCAATACACATTTTTATAACGTTGTTTCTACCCATGACAGTTGTACTTTTTGAAACCGGTTTCAATTCCGCATTTATTTCAACCCTAGATGAAAATCTCACATTCATGAATAACCCTTGATACTGGACAGTCCTCTGAATATTCAAATTTTGAATATTCATATTTCGAATATTAATATTTTATTAATAAATATACAGTGCAATATAATAACGAATGTTTATGTTGAATTAAACCTTTAATAACAATTAAAAAAAAATTTTTTTTTGTAATTTTTTAAAAATGTTGGCGTTAATTTTGTGTGCTGTGTCGTGTTTTCTGTATGCGTGGTACCAATGGGAGAGTAATTATCGTCGGCTGAAGAGTTATAAACTGCCCCCTATGTACCCTGGAGTGCTGCCTATCATCGGCCACGCGCATTTGCTCATTGGAAATACTACACGTAAGTTTGTATAACATTATTTTTTCTAATTTTTAAAATAAACATAACAGAAAGTTTCCTTTAAAATTAATATACGTTAAATTTAAGTAAAGAAGTTTAATAAAACGATGTTATTTAAAAATGGAACCGCATTTAATAATATTTTTTATCGTTTCCATTTTTTTAGTTAGATAATAAACCAAAATCCTTTCCCTAAGACTGAAAAATACTATGATAAATACCGCGTCAAAATCGGTTCTGCCAAACGCGAGATAATCGCGCACAAACATACTTAGATACATAATTATATACAATGAGAACAATGAGAACCTCGTTTTCTTTATGTCGGTTAAAAAGGCGTCACCCCAATCTATACATATCACCCGTTTGTTCCTGTTGCTTTTAAGAATACAAATCCCTCATACACAAAAAATATAATTGAATACACCCGAGTTTTCTACAAAGAGTTTCTTGGGTATAATAATTAGGAGATTAGACAAATACTCAAATTCTGAGCAAAATTCAAATCCGAAACACGTTACTATACCAACTGGACGTATAACCGCTGCGTCAACCGTATAATTTTGTAGAGTTTAATAAAATTATGTATGAATATGAGCATATTTTTACCTTGTAAACTATACCTAATTGTTGTTCAAGACTTAAACCCAAACTTAATTAGGATTATTAATACAGCACCTACATTAGTGGGCCATAAGAATTAAAGTAGATCTGAGGTGAAAAATTCAAAATTACAACCGTTATTAACGTAACCCTGTCATAGTTGCTGGGGCTAGCCATAATAATCGTGACTGCATAGACCAGTTTATCGAACGTATCCCGCCATAGGTGAGGCTAGATATAGACCAGGGGTGGCTAACAGGTCGATCGCGAGAGCATTTTTGATCGATCGCGGACCAGAAAATAAGAAAAAGCTTTAAAGTTTTTGGTACTAAAGTATGTGTAGACATAAATATTTTGTATAAAAAGTCGATCGCGACGAACTTTTAGAAAAAAAGTCGATCGCGACTACATATAAGTTGGCCACCCCTGATATAGACTGTTACTGACTAAAACTACCCGTTCTTACTCCTCCTCTGGACTGAACCCGACTCGAGCCCGGTTCGATCTGGCTCGATCCGGCAAGTTAGGGACCTCGCGGTATCGAGTTCCTTAAAATGTAAAGGAGGTCGGTAAAAATGGGCTTTACTTTACACTCGTACAGAGGCACTTTGTTGCATTGACAAGCATACTATGGGACATTTTATGCTTACCCGAAGTTAGAAGTAAAATTAATAGAAGTCATCGTCATTATCAGCTGGAATATGTCCATTAATGATCAAAGACTAAAGAGTAAACTGTAATAAGAAATTTCGATTGTGAAAAAAATAATTTCGAAAAATCTCTGGTGGAAAAGCACTCTAAGTTGTGATCGTAGATATTTGCATTAGTAGTCACATAACTGTTTCTCGAGGGGACTCGACTATTTTCAAGTCTCGCTCAGGGCTCATATTCATGTGCTTGGTATCCCCTAAGGGGTAGGTAGAAGTGCATATTTGACACTTAATGCTACTGTACAATGTACACCTACTTTTCACAATTTATGTTATAAGTCACATGTAATAGGAGTGGAGTCTATTGCTGTATACCGGACACATTTTCAGACTCTGTGCTACTACTGAGAAATATTTGGATATTAGCTTATAGTGTCGTTATTAATTTGTGGTGGTTGAGTCCATAAATAAAGAAAGAAAAAGTAAAAGCTAGTAATTATATATTTGACAGGTCATTCTAGTCCAAAAGCATTAGCATTTTTCAAACAAGTTTTTCACTACATATGTATATCAAAATAGACAATTAATTTTTGTCGTGCAACTTTCTAGAAACTGCTATGATGCAGATGGTTTACCGTTATAATCTAAATATAATTTAATTTTATTCCATCGTTCTTATTTTATTCATTATTCTTTTTGAAAGCGACAATCATTAAATTAATATTGCTTTCTTTTTGACCAACTTAGATCCTTTTTACTAAGCACGGAATATGGAATCCGCTCGGTTTATGGCCATCGGCTCACTTTATAAACTAGAAGTTCTTTACAACCTAACGCATGTAATAGTGTAAACGAGGAATAAAAAGTAAGAAGTTTTTATGGACCTTTAGGGTACGCGTCCATAAGCCCGCCTCGCACACACACGCAACGGATTTTAGTTTGTCTCGTATAGAAACTCTTACAACTACGTCCACTGATTCGCATCGTACGGACCGCATCATCAGCAATGCCTACATGCGATGCGTACCGATAACGTCATACAGAATGCGTACGGTGTAGGCCCGTAGACGCTAGCTATAACTGGGTGATTTGATAATTATTGAGGTATAGAAAAGTGATCTTGTTTATAAACACCTAAAAACAAAACGAATGCACGGCAAACCTGCTACCACTCAACGTGCAACGGGTTCGAAGTCTACAGTCTTTAGTTAGCTATAACATCACATCACACATCACATCAACAGCCTATAAGTCGTTACTGCTGACCAAACATCTCTTCTCGCACGGAGAAGGCTTGAACATTAATCACACTCAGTAACAGAAGTATTATTCTTACTGAAGATGGAACTATTATATCGTAACATAAATAAATACAGTACAGCCTTCAGAGTGCAAGCTTCCTACATAATTCAAAGAGAGTGTTAATGTAAATAAAAAATTGGATAACCTTAGAATAGGTTTTAGATTGTAATTGGTGTTATCTAGTCTGTAATTGTTAGTAATTTATATGATTAAGTTAGTGTCTAGGCGGCTACTGAAATATACAAATTATTGTTCCGGGTCTGGGTGTGATATGTGTTATGTAATTTTACTTATAAATATTTTTTTCTATATAAACTGAAGCGACTTACGACGATTATTATGCAAAACTTTGATATTTTTCAAAACTTTTCAAAAATCTTAAAAAAATATAAATTGTTTCGTTTCGTAACCTGAATGAGTACTGGTCAGTTTTTGCGTTTATTTAATCACCCTTTATCTTCTATAAATAATAGTACGAAGCCCTTTACAATAATATGCCTTGACTTACTTTACAAAGCGTCTGTTTCACCACCTTCATTTATATGAATCACTTATGTGACCGATAAACTTATGTGACAGATAGTGCATACATATTACATTCTTAATTCCAAATTATCTGATACATAGCGGCTATCCAGACATTGCCAAGTCAAACAAGTCCTTAAAATCCTATGACCCCTAGATGGGGTATAAAGCGTCCACAAAGGTCCTTCATCTCGACCGGTCTTGAGCTTCCCGCTTCTCGCTCCACGTCATTCTGAGGAGTGAATCGGGAAGTTATATGTAGACCATAATTATCAAGATGTCTAATTTTATTTTACTTATAACTTTTGTGACACATACTAATAATGTTTTCAGCTTACACACGTAACTGTTTGACGAGGAACTCGACTAGTTTCTAGCCTTGCTAGAGGTTTATATTTATGAGCAGCATTCCGCGACACGTCGATTGTCGCGCTGCTACTTAGTAGCTTGCCAAGCGCACGGTTTGACTGCACGGTTGCTGCGTAACGTGCAGCGGGTTCTATTCCCGCACGGAGCAACTCTTTGTGTGATCTACAAATTGTTGTTTCGGGTCTGGGTGTCATGTGTATGTGAACTTGTATGTTTGTAAACGCACCCACGACACAGGAAAAAATCCTAGTGTGGGGCAACGTTTTTTAAAAAAGAAAGAAAAGAAAAGCTTGCCGAGCATGGCTTGAAACTAGTTGAGTGCCTCGTCAAACACAAACGTGAATAAGTCGATAACATAATAATTGAGATATCGACGGTACCTCAATTATTATGTTATCTTTTAATACTCTCAACTCTTAGCGGGTTGTTACTCTTAGCTGTTATAATAATTGTTTTTAAAGTGTTGTATTGTTTTCTCTTCCAGGACTATGGACTATGGTACAGAGAATGGCTAAAGAAGCGTTGGCGAATGGTGGAGTCATATCTGGTTTTATTGGAAAAGATCTCTATTACAGTAAGTATTATTTTAATACTAGCATTATAACATCTGATCCGGAGCTGCGGACTACTTAGCGGGTTTACCGGGGCTCCGGCTCGACAAGCAGGAATCGAAACGGGGTGGGTTTTAGTCAGTAAGAGTCTGACCGTCCCTCTGTTCTTGCCCAGGGCGGGAGAAGACATTGGACGATTTTCCCTCTCAAAAAAAAAATTAAAAAAAGCTTTATAACATGACTGTCATACCTAATACCTTACCCAATCAAAGAATTCAAGCCGAGACACCCTTTTAGGCAGTCACGCTTTCACCTCGGTCTATGCAAGAGGATTGGAGTCATTGGATAATTTCCCCCATTTGAAAAATACCTATTCCCCCATAGTGGTAACGTCAACATGATTAATTCATTTTTGTGGCCTTGATTATACGCTTAACGTACAACAATGAATCATTACATTGTATTCTATTGAAGATTAATATCTAAAGTAAAAACCGATTAGTCAAATTAATTTTAACACCATTCATCATACTCGTAGAAGTACTTTGCTAAAATTATCATAAGAATAGAAAATAAAATAAAACTTGTTTGGTACATTTGAGAGATTATTCATGAATATTATAATCCGAATTGTGTTTTATGATAATCCGAATAATAATGAAGTTATAGGTAGGTACAGTTACCTACATAGCTCACCTTGACAATGATCAAGGTTTTTAAAAAGTTACTCTATTAGTGTCATGTTTATCATAGTTCGATTGTAATTTATATTTTGTATGTTGAAAGAAATTTGTATTATAATTGAAACGCTCTTTCCACCAATTAGTTCTAGGGGGGACAATCATCCAATGACTTCTCTCGCTTTGGGCGAGGCCAGAGGGAGTGTTAGAATCATACTGACTAAAAAACACTCCGTTACTACTCCTGCTTTTCGGGCCGTCAGTTAGTCTGACTCTCCCTCCCGCCTCACCCAAGGCGGGAAAAGTCAATGGATGTTATTCTCCCCACAAAAAAGGTACCGTCAACTACTTAGGTACTGGAACTGGAACAATAATATAATTAAACGAGGAAAACACATTAATGTAAAGGTTTTTTTTTGTGTCGTTATTAAATGTGTAGTGTGAATAAAACGTTAAGTTCCCAAACATAATGACAGTCTTTTTTTTGGTACTTGTAAGTTGTTTAAGTCAAAATAAGTCTGAATTGAAAGACCCAAAGCGGTTTGAAAACAATTTTTTATAATAATTTGTACTTACTTAGGGTACCTAAGTGCTTAGGTATATTTTTTTAAACATTCAAATGTAATTTTTTGATTATTTTATTTGATGAATGGTTACTAAATGAAAGTAAGCAGGTAGGTATAGGTATAATGACATCATGTGAATTTTTGTAAAGGTCTGCAACTAATCTTTAGGAGATTCATGATCTCATTTGCAAGGTCTGACAAGATGTTAAGTGCATAAAAGCTGATTAGGGATGTACAAGGAAAATATTTCAAACTGTTTACCTAACTAACTTTCGGACAGCGACTTCACCTGCATGTGACTTGGAAGATTTATCAAAGAATATCACGATGCAAAGGAACTTTTTTTAAGGAGGGAACATTGGGGAAAATCGTCCAATGACTTGTCTCGCTTTGGGCGAGGCGAGAGGAAGTGTCAGACTCTTACTGACTAAAAAACCACCCCGTTCCTACTCGTATACGTATCGTTAGTAAAATTTTCAAAACGTCGTCGTGTTTTCATTTAGTAGTACTATGTTAGACTATCGATTTTAATACTAACCAACACGGTATTATTTACGTTTTTTGTTACCTATGGTTAAAGTCGTGAAAGACAAGTAGAAAAAATATTTATGTCCGATTAGCTTAGACGCACTGTGAATTGTGGTTAAAATAGTTAGGTAGGTATGTGTACAAAAACTTGACGCCATTGAAATGACATCTAAACTATGTTTTTTGTATTAATTATTATTAGTACCGTTATTTATTAGTTCTTATGCCTCAGAAAAAATAAAAAGCCGTTGGTCTTGTACCTGACCTCTATCCGGTCATATCGGATTAAGAGAGTGACGGAATAGAGAGAGTGTTTAACCGTGTTTACATTCATTCTAAAACTTGTGCACTATAATGTTTTCTTAGTAGATATCAGCCGTAATTATCTACTTATGTCAAACTGTATAATACGAGTAGGTATCTTCTTCTCCTCTAATAATATCTTCTGATTTATTTTCAAAAAAGTCAAAATTATTTTTTTAAATAGACCAGGAAGACACTTTTACACGTCAAAGCAAATATAATAATATTAATAACGTCTGTCTGTCGGTCAGTCCTCTAGTGAAGCTATTTGCTCGTTCCAAAGTTGCAATGCGGAATCCAAAACACTCATCATGTCCCTATGACGCGCCGGACTTCAATTGTATTTACTGTAGATCCTGGCATACAGCAGTTGTAGCGGGTTGGGGAGATTACGGGCTTATTCTAAAAAATCTTATCTCAAACCAAAATCTGTGGATTAGGTACGATCGATTGTAGACTGAAACTCAATACAACTAATGTTTAAAATCGAACCGCATCTACATATTTTGGATTCAGATAGGTTACCTGATTTCGACCGTCACGTCCGTAGACTAGTCGGGTTAGACAGACTGACCACCACGATCCAAAGGTTGGGATCGATCGGGGAGATTTTATTTATTTGTTGTTTTTTTTTTTATTTCAGTTATTGCTGACCCAGAGGACAGCGTAACCGCAGCTAATGCCTGCCTGCACAAACACTTCGCTTATGACTTCGGAAAGCCATGGATGGGAGAAGGACTTGTATTGGCTTCAGGTAATTTTAAAAACATTGATAATAATAATCCTTATAGGCGGATTTTGGGCAAAACGACTGTTTCTTGATTAATGATGCCTGTCATGAGCTCTCAAGTGACTGATAAATCTACCTTTGTTTATAAATATTCTTCCACAGAGAGGACACAAAAACATACATACATACATAACCTCACTACTGTCTCCCATGGGGATAGGCAGAGACAATGGAACGCCAATTGTTAAATACATTTGTTTTATTATATTTGGGAAACAAAATAGATTATTTTTGTTACAATTAACTGCTTAAAAGGATATTTATTTATGTATACACATTAAAAGAGTAACACCGCTGTTGTTTTCAAGTCTCATGGTATCACGTATAGTCAGTCATACACCAGGTACCATTCTAGACTCCGTGCTGTTACAATTTTACGGAAAACCGAAACAAAAAAACAATAATTCAAAGACATTGAACTCACCGTACTCAGAGTCATTAAATGATTAAGTACTCAACCCAGTTCTTGGCAATTGCTTTCTATATAATAAAATCGTTACTGAAGAATTGTTTAAGTAATCATTAAATGTCTCTGACTGCGGCTGATAGACACATATTTTCCAAATATTTTTTCAAATTAAAATTTTGTTTCCACCCGGATTAGATAGACAACGCTATACTTGTTCTATATAAATATTCAACATTCATTCTCGTTTTTTATTAAGATTCAAATCGTAACATTTCTCATAAATATTTATATAAAATCGACTTCACTCAAATATTTCGAATAATCAGATCTTCTAGAGGAAAACTGTCACTTTTTACTAAAATAAAACTATGTTTAAAAATACCGACTTCAACACACGTGTTAAAGTGCGAACAGCGAAAATTGGTTCAGCCAAATGCGAAATAATCGCGCATAAACATACATAGGTACAGGTCGAAATGAAAACATCCTTATTTATTTTTTAAATCGATTAAAAATTTTCCTTTATTGAGGTTTATAAATGCAAAATTCGTACAATACAATTTAAAGCATAAACGTAAATTTCATTTAACAATTGACTGATAATTTTGTGACTTAATATTAATTATCGTTTTATCGTTTATTATAATTCCTTTGACGCGGATCCAAGAGCCTGAAATGTCATACCAAAAGACCAAAAAAAATAAATAAAGTAAATCATATGAATGACTATGCTAAATATACTAAAATATTTATATGTTACTCAGTAAAAAAAAAATAGAAATAAATAAGCAGATTTGAGCAGAATATTTTCGTATGTACTCGAAAAGGTTGAAAATATTATGTACCTACTAATTTTGGAAAATCCAATGCCAGTAATAAAACTGCAATTTTATTACGATTAAAAATAAAAAAGTGAGTTTTATTGCAATGGAAATTAAAAAAATACAAAAAAGTACCCATTATTAATAATCAAATGCCAATAAAATAATATAATGGGGAAATTTAATTGCATAACTATGCTAAATAGATCTATTATTTTTACTTTTTTAAGCTAATCGGTGGACATACTAGTCCATTAAGAACATAAAAAAAGAACACTATTAACAAAAAAAAAGTAGTTTAGGTACAATATTGAATTTAAAGCATAAACCAACTTGCTTGCCGAAATTATCAGCCACAGCTTTAATGGGAGGTAGTGTTGTGTTTGAAGATTACAATAGTGAAGAAATTTCGTATCCAGGATCAGTTGATTCAATTTGTGAAACATAAAGAAGTTAAATAATCATTGACTCTATTCTGCATAAAGTGGTTAAAAATACAGTCGAATTGAGAACCTCCTCCTTTTTTTGAAGTCGATTAAAAATAAGCACGATGCGTCGTTTCATCAATGAAAACAATTATTATGAAAAATTAATTACTCATAATCAATATTTTATTTTAATTGTATTGTAATCTTCAAACACAATACTACCTCCTATTAAAGCTGCAACGATAATTTTAGAACACCTTATATGTGTCAATATCAATGAATCTAATTCTACCGTTATTTTTTAAACTTGATTTATGAAATCTGAACCTTACACGACACAATATAACGTATGTTTTCTTTCAACAGGCCCCACATGGAAGAGACATCGCAAGCTTCTGAACCCAGCGTTCAGTCTTCAGGTGCTGCACAGCTTCTTAGGAGTGTTCAATATTCAAGCTAGACGTCAGGTCAAGCATTTCGAAGCTGAAGTCGGCCATGGGAAATTCGACCATCTTGCCTCGCTGAAACACATTGCTTTGGAAACAGTATGCTGTAAGTATATCTGTCATAATATTATAAGAACGAATACATGCAATTAAATGCTTTTGGGACAAACATCGGTTAAAAAAACATATTCTTTTTTGTTGTTTCAGTTTTAAACTTATCTATACTTTGAAGTATATCTTAAAGTAATGATACTATCATTAATATCGATTTTCTTCTCACAATTAAAAAATAAATACCTTCTTTATGAGAAAAACATATACTAGCAAATTTTTTAGAATAACAGTCGTGAGACATACTAAATTAACTAAAAAACACCTTTTTCTCACGAAAATTAATGGAGAAAATCTCTACTAGTTTCGAATCACAGAGGGACTCTTCATCGTGAGCACCGTGATGACAGCGGCGATGTCGCGCAGCCTACTGTACTACAATGATTTTTAGTTACCATATACTTGCTCATCATCATCATTATCATGGTTTTCTTCTTAAAAGACTAGAAAATTCAACCTCCTTACTTTGATGATTCCAGTAACAGCCTTCGGAATAACAGCAGACGAAGACAAAGATTTCAACAAGCTGTACATGGCAGCCGTCGACCAGATCCTGAACATAATTGCGATGCGGTTCTCCAACTTCTGGCTGCAGAGCGACCTGATCTACAGCTTCACAGAGCTCAGGAAGAAGCAGGATGAGGTGGTCAAAGTGCTGAATGCTATGTCTACTGCTGTAAGTAATCAATGTAACTGAATTTTATTCTCTGATAGAAGAAGAAGCACAGTTTGGCCAGTTGTGTTATAAGTCCCGTTAAAGAAAGGGCCAATTGTTGTTTTTAAACAACCATATTTTTAGACTGCGTCGTTGACGCGGTGGTTGTGCAACTGGCTGCCATGAAACTTATCGCGGATGGAGCAACGTTTTAAAAAAAACACTTATCCCTGGTCATGATATGATTTCTATAATATCTGATACGATTCCAGACACAGGTGCTGTTAATAGAGATAATAGGCATTATAATATTCTTATACCTTTGTCCTAACATTTGAAAGAAGCAGTGAGTTGATATGTGACTATAATATTCTTATACATAATTGAAGGTTTATAACTTTTATTTAATAATATTCCAGGTCATTAAAAGGAAAAAAGAACAAATGCAAAGCCTGCCCAGAGAAGAATGGGAAGCACAACGTCAACGCACAGGTAAACAAAAATTAAATTATTTAATACCCTAAAAATAATCTATACAAAAATTTATTCTTCAAAAAATTGCAGAAAACTAAAAGGTAAAAGAAACTAATTACATTGACCTTCAGTTTAAATCACAATAACTACCCTGGTGCAATTAATCGTGCCATATGAATTAAAATCGTATCAAAACATACTTAGAGTTCTAAATCCTAAAATGGTATTCCAGGTATCAAATGCAAAGCCCTGATGGACCTTCTACTGGAATTGGCAGAAGAGAACACTCTCACGGACAAGGAGATCAGGGAAGAAGTAGACACCGCTATCGTAGCCTCATATGACACTACTTCTTGCTTGCTCGCTTACATCATGATGATGTTGGGAACTTACCCTGAGGCACAAGAGAAGATGTACCAAGAGTAAGTATGATTTAATCATTTCTATTAATAACAGCTTCCGCCAGCGAATCCGTCCGCGCGGACGTCGGTCTTCGCGTGGTTGTTTTATTTCTCCATTTTGAATAACTCTGACAATGTCGTCTTATAAATATCTATTGGTCCCAAATACGGCTAGGCCCATAATAATTAAGGAGATCCCTCTATTGAGCTACTGCTGTCGAGCTCGAGTTCTGTAGTATAAAACTGAAAAAAAATGTTTTTTTTCTTTCCGGGATAAAAAAGTATCCTATTTTATATCAATAGAGAGTTACTCTCCTGGTGTCCGCTAGGTTGCTCAACTAATCTAGGGACGTGATCAACTCGGAGGACATTACAGAATGTTATTGGCTGCGTATCCATGCTATTCGCGTCGCCACTAATTACTATAGCACCGTATCCACAGTCTTCCGTATCCACAGTCTTTAGTCGGGCCGCCAGTGGTATCTCTTCGAGAAGATATTTTGGAACTGGCGCAGTGTGTTGTAATGACTCTGGTATCTGTATAGTGTACTTTGAAAGCTTACGGACACCACCCTGGTGCTACTGATTGCACCGCCATGGTGTCCTGGTAACATGTATCGAAAGATTCGATTAAGAGACTATACTATGTATATTTAACAGAGACGAGACTGCAGCGCTTTCTTATAAACCAAATCAGACGTGGAGATTAGATATAATAAAACCCTCTTATGTAGATAGCCCAACAATTGAGCATACTGTTACTTCAACCTCATCTCACCTTTTATCTCCAACTTTACAGATTAGAAGAAATATTCGAAGGCACCGACCGTGACGTCACAAAGGATGACCTGCCGAGAATGGTGTACACTGACGCTGTGATCAAGGAGACTCTAAGACTGATCCCTACTGGCCCTGTAGGACTACGATATGTCGACAAAGATGTTCAATTGAGTAAGTAATAAGAACAAAAACTGAATAGTTTGGGTATCGACAGGCGAAAATGAATCCTGTCAAAAATAATTATCAAAAAGTACTTAGATATCATGTAAAACCATGTTTCTTATTCCACACATTAGTTATTCCACATTTAGTTATGTGTGTGTGAACTTTTATGTTTGTAAACGCACCCACGACCCAGGAGGAAATCCTAATGTGCGGTAACGTTTTTAATAAAAGAAAAAATTAAAAAAGGAAGAAAAAAAATAGTTAAAATCTATGACTTAAGGATTGCAGTCGAATTACCGAAAGTTGAAAAAATACTACTCAAACTGTCAATACGATCAAGCTAACCGAAGGGCTCTACTAGTATTCCTACACAGTTTGATAATATTGTTTACTTCTTTTCCCAGAAAACTTCACGATGCGCGCTGGCAGTCAATGTGCGCTGTTGATCTACGGCATCCACTACCATGAGAGCTGGGGTCCAGACGTGAGGGAGTTCAAACCTGAGCGCTGGTTGGACCCCAACAACGCCCCCAACCCTAACATGTTTGCTGGTTTCAGTATTGGAAAGAGAGCTTGCATGGGTATGTTTAAATTTTTGCTTTTTATTAATGCCGTGTTTGTTGACGATTTGATAAAGGTCGTTTGGAGTCGCTGGATGCTAACGATCTACCGGTTGATACTAAAATCATCGAGGAAGACTTGTATTCGATGTGTATCTTATTTGTGGGATGTTATAAATACGAGTAAGAGTAAGAGAGTAGAGAGAGTGTAAGAGTTTTGTGTGATTGTGTGTATGTTTGTTACTCAATCACATCAAAAGGCTGAAGGGTACTTGATGAAAATTGATAAAACAGAGGTAGATTCTGGTCTGGAATAACACATTGGCTACTTTTTATCCCAATGGAACGCGGACGAAGCCTCCGTTAGATATGGTAATGATCATGATGATGATGATTTGTCTGGAGATAGTTAGCACGCATTTTTGAGGCGGAAAATCATCCAATAACTTATCCCGCTTTACTGACTAAAATCACCCTGTTCCTACCCCTAAAAAACCCCGTTCCTTCTCCTGCTTTGAGCCGGAGCCCGGTAACCCGATACGTTGTCCGCAGCTCCGGATCAGGCATCAGCCCTACTGGGCCCCATCTGTGGTGGTCTGGCTCTTTGAAGCGCCGTACGCACGGGTCTGGTTCTGGTCGGGTGGCGAGCTACCCTTGCTCGCCGTACCCTGTTCCTACCCCTACCGACTCGTTTCGATCGGGAACCCTAGTAGTTAAAAGGCTAGAGAGGGATAGCTCGATTTTTTCCGTTGACCACTCGACTGCTGCCTATGTCGTGGATTAGTTTTTCATTTGCAACTCTTTCAGTGATTAAAAATAACCTTTATGTTTTTTAAATATCTTCAGAAACAACACTAACAAAAAATATCAAAGATAAAACCCTCAAAATTCCACCTTTTCTTTTCAGGAAGGACATTCGCAACGTTATCGATGAAGACCACACTGTCCCACGTACTGCGACGGTTTAAGATCAAAGCTGACATCAATGACCTGAAGCTGAAGATAGACTTCTTGCTAAAACCCGTCTCAGGATCCCTCGTCAGTTTAGAAAGGAGAAATTAGTCTTAAAATTACAATCAATCGATGCTTTAAATTATATTAAACATTTAGATTTACGTAGTTAATTTTAAGTTTATGTTAAGTAAATATTGAACTAGTGGTCAAATATTAGATTATATGTCGGCTAACATAAATTATAATAAGTAAATAGAAATTATACTATTGTAAGTGTTCGTTGATATTAATGAATATGTATAATTTCAAGGAATTTTCTTGTCTCATTGTATAAAAAGCATTATTAGATACATTACATTTTTTAATTCACAACTTGAACTAGACTGATGTCTTCAAAAGTACAACGGCGTCATCTGCTTTGATAAAAATGTATTTGTGTTTTACGCGAAATACGTTATCATAAGCACACAATAAGATATCCTTTGGTTTGATGCAGTTCAGTCGAATGAACTGTGTATTTCCAATAAAAAATCTTAATCATGAAAAACTGTAAAACTTTTCATAAAATATGACTATGAATATGATCACTCAAAATTATCTACATTTGTATTGAACCAAAAGAAAAAAAAGATGATTATAATAGCTGTGTTGCACAATAGATGTGATGACGGGGTACGAAAATATTAGACACGTATTTTTTTTTATTTTGACATATAAGATAACAATACTTATATAAAACGAATCAAAGTTTAGGAGTGGGAGAAAATACGTAATTTCTACTACAAAACGTACGTAAAAGTGACGTCATGCGCTATTTCAAGTCAATATATCGCCGAAAGTATTTGTTGTTGTTGTTTGTGTTGTAAGAAAATAAAAAAAATACGTGTCTAATATTTAAAAATAATCTACAAGACGGACATTAAAATCAAAATTTGTCATCTACCATATTTTAATATTAGTTTAAAGCCAGTGTAAATTAAATAAATTGAGTATGTACATTAAAAATATGTTAAAATATTGTACTCATACATAAATTATACATGATATGTCATTATAAGGTATGAATTAAATACTAATAAACATATTGTGTACCTTTTCATTTCTTAATTAGTCAAATATACCCCTCTAACCTGATGTAAAGAAATAGGCATGTCATCTATACATATAATAAATATGTAGGTGTTACTGGATCGATACCAAACCCAAATGTGCGATTATTTTTTTTTTTGTCTGTCTATAATTTCAGGCATCACGAGAAAACTAACCGTTCGATTTCGATGAAACTTGATATAATTATACCTTACTATCCTTGGCATAAAATAGGATAATTTGTGTCCTGGAAAAATACGTAGATTTTTTTCAGTTTTTTCCATAGGCATTGTTCTGTAGAACCGCGAACACACGTTGCATTACCCGAAGTGAATCCGTATTTGGGTCCAATTGATATTTATAAGATATCATTGTCGGAGTTACCTACTCAAAATGGAAAAATAAAAGATCCACGCGAAGACCGACATCCGCGCGCACAGAGTCGCGGGCGGAAGCTAGTAGCAAATAAAACGTCAACACTACCTGGACAAAAGATCATATCAAAATGTGCGATGTCCTTTAAATGTCAGTATTCAAAATCCTTTTCATTTAAAAAATTGTTTAAGTTTGGAAATATCTGGCATTAGTATACCTGTACTAATTAAATGTTACTTTAAGGTGATAATTATATTTCCCAAGGTACTAGGTAAATACTACCTACAACAGGGTGACCCCTATTACATGAGACATAATACAAATGGTGAAACGTGGGTGTACATTGTATAGTGGCATTTCGTTCCGTAATGTGCATCTCTTCCAACCCCTTCGGGGATAAAAAATGTGACATTACGTATAAACAACTAGCTTTTGTTGGTAGTTTCGCCCACATTAATGACAAGAATGAGATTATAATAATACCGTATCTGAACTTAACTTTTACACGTCAAAATAATTGTGTTATTCCAGACTGGAATGTATCTCTGTACCTATTTGGATATGTATATTAGGTACTACCTATATTCTATAATAGTAATGGTAAATATGGTAAAAAAAAACATTTTGATCATTTACAAATACATTTAGATGCAAATAAGGGTTTCTTCATTATGATTGTGTTTTGTTTCTTTTTCTCCTTTTTTGTATAATTTATAGTTTCTTAAGTTTATTATGTACACTAGGTTAAGCCTCACTGTCGAATTGGGAAAATCCTGTCATGAGAGTGTAGGAAGATTTTTATAAATAAATAAATAAATAATAAACAAAACAAATCTTCTTTATTAAATTAACATTGACCCATAATTTTGCGTGGTCACACAAACATTTCTCCACTCAATCTGACATATCGCGTGGGTACTTCACTGTATAAGTACTTGATAAACCTCTTGACATACTAGTGCAAAACCACACACAGGTCGTAACAAAACGGAACCTGCCTCTTGACCTTTCCTCTTCATGCTATCAACATAATTATCTAATAACCAGTCAATTCCAGTTTTAAACCATAACATACATCGACATACATCAATAGTATATAAGTGTCTATTATTGACCAAAGGCCATCTCCTCACATAGAAAATGATTGAGCATTAATCGCCACGCTTGCTGAATGCGCTTCAAACTTATAATTAGAAATTATAAGCTCAGTTAGTAAGAGTCTGACTGCCTGCTTAAGGCGGGAAAAGTAATAGGATGATTTTCCTCCCTTACAAAAAATAATGTTATCCTTAACCGTTTGTCAGTGGTGTCTAAGGAAGCTTAGAAAGTGTATACCTATAAGTTGGAAAAAGACATATTGATACTTGCCGTTGCAAGGTTAGGACCTCGTACACTTTTGCACGAAAAGCAGTCGTATAAGACCTCTGGGACCCCACAACATACGGTCAGTCATAGTCGTACAGTCATTGACCCTTAAGTACCCAATAGGTTTTCTTTTTTAGTTACATAGAAAAATAATCTTAGTTAAAAGAAACTTAAAATTAAGTTAGTTAAATAGTTAGTCATCTAAACATAAAATTATAATAAAATCGTAGTTAGTAAAGTCAAAATTGTACCCTTACTACGAGTTTGCTTTACGTTTAAAGTAATCGAAACAAGAAAACGAGAAACGCGCGTTGGGCGCTCTGATTGGTTGAAATAAACATAAAAGAACAAAAATAAAAGAATACTTGGGGCGTGATCTACAAATAATATCGAAACCGAAAATATAGTTTTTAGAATGTATGTCTGTATGTACATACAGCCTGTTTTTTATCACTAGCAAACAACATTCCATTTTTATATAAATGAAAAACAATTTACAACAAACAAAATAACCGATTTCACTTAAGAAAATCGGTTAAAAAGAACACTAAAGATACATGTCTACAGGCCCGCATCGTACATTTTGTTTATTGTAAGAAAAAGTTTTTTTATTTAAAAATGGAATGTTTGAATGATACCTAACTCTCAGAAAATATTTTGCTGTTGAAAAAAATCAGACTGTACGTTCAGGTTAAACTCAAAAAGTAATACATGGATTTACTTCAAATTAGGCATGGATCTTACTAATCGGTCGGGCCAAGATTATACATATTATCACGCTATCACACACAGAGAAGGATCTGTGAATCTTTATTTTTTAAAAAGCCAAATTAAAGTAATTATTCCACGCCTCAGAGATTAACTGAAATTCTCAAGGCTCAAGATTGAAGTGAACTTTTCTTATCTAATAAAAAAAAATGTTAATTTTAACAGGAAATTCGAAAAACCACATTTTGTGTTAATAAACAGGTATTTTAAAAATTATAATATGTTTCGCTATGCATTTTCGATGGAATCCAACAAGGGGCTATTATTTTATACATCGGTAATAAAATAACTTATTTATTACATTAACATTCAAATTAATACAATTTTAAAGAATGTTAATCACGCCCACGTGCAGACACATTATTTCAGTTGTTTCTTATCAATTCATTCTCATTCTATAATATTTTTATTATTATCTTAAAATCCATTCAAGTGTGGGAGAGCCATGCTTCGGCACGAATGGGCCGGCTCGACCGGAGTGATATCACGACCTTGCAGAAAACCGACGTGAAACAAGTGTGAAGTGTTGTGTTTCGTTGTGTGAGTGAGGTTACTGGATGCCTAATTATCCTCCTTCTCAATCCCCGATTCCCCAACATCCCTTAAATTCCTAACCCCGAAAACAGCAACGAACTTGTACCTATTATCTCTGGTGTTTTGAGTGTCCATGCGAGGCGGTGACTGCTTACCATCAGGTGATCTGTCTACTCGTTTACCGATCTCACTATACTACACATTATATATAAAAAAAACAACATTTTTTTAATATATAATGTGTAGTATAATGGTGTAACTTAATTGTGTCATAATTTTTTTAGAGGGCAAACGGGCAAAGTTGTGCGCACGGCATTAGACAATACGTGTAGCAAAACAATTTTTTTATCCAATACCAAACATTATTCAATTTCACGCAGATTATTTGAAAAAATGACGCAAACATAATATATAGTTATGCATATGTATTTTCATACAAATTGAACGCAGTTTAAAGTTTTTTTTTTCATTAAACATAGTATTTGTGTGTTAAACTTTACTCGCAATTTTTACGATTTCTACATTTTCTTTGCTATAAACCTCACGGAGCCCGAGATCTTTCCAGAGAATCCAAAACCGTGGAAATCGGTTCGTGCGTTCTGGAGTTATAGTTAGAAGTTAGTACATTTCTAAATTAACAAAAACGGTAATCTAGTATGATATTATTATTTTTCTTCTTCTGTAACTTTCGTCTATCGCTGGGGTGTAGGCCTTCTTCAGTTTCTCCATCTCTTTTGGTCTTGAGCAACTTCCAGGAATGCCTAGCATGTTACCGGGGCTCCGGCTCAAAAACAGGAATAGGAACGGCATGGTTTTTAGTCAGTAAAAGTCTGACATTTCTTCTCGCCTCCCCCAAGGCTGGGGAAGGCATGAGATAATTGTCCCCCTTAAAAAAATTCAAAAATAACCTGTCAAATTTAATCCACTGAACATTAACTTATAGTCCTTCATACAAGAAAGTAAATATTATCAATTAAAAACATATTACGTCAGCAACATAATAAAAATCATATCAATTCATTATCACATCACTCAAATAAATAGCACCTAAGTGATCACTAATCAGAGCGGCAAACTGACGGACATACCTTTAATTTTTTGTCATATACACAGATTCACCGGTTGTGCCTCTCTATACATATATAATTTGAGTTCAAGTTTGCAGTTTGTTCAATACTTGATAGATATTCAGACAAGATGATTGGTGTATTGTTGTTTTGTGTTATAATGTGCCTCTGCGCAATGTGGGCGTGGCTTGTGTTCGTTGTGAATGGGAAACATAAACTGCCCCCTTTCTATCCTGGGCACCTACCCATTATTGGACATTTGCACCTGCTTATAGGTGATGGAGTTTGTAAGTACCGATTTTTATAGGTTTTTGAGCTGAATATATTAGAAAATTTGATTGTTCTATGTCGTTTCAAATATTTAAATTTGGAAGGATGTCATTGCTTGATATTGCCGAATTATACAAATGAATAAAAGAATTGGTACAGCTCTGATATAGATATCTAGTATTGAAAATTAAGTAAATTTATTGAAATGTAACCCTCAATTATTGTTTGAATATTTGTTGAGTTGAAGCCATTTTATCGGTTTATTTTGAATAATAAAGTAGAATAGAATAACTTTACATTGAAGGTATAAAAAATGAATTATGTAATTGGACATTGAATAAATTTGTCATTTAACTAAATAATTATTTTATCATGAGAAAGTTCGTTCGCTTCACTTCACACCCTAACTGGGTGTGAAGTGAACGCTCCCAAACGCCACAAACGAATCTCATTTACTAAAAATTAAGGAATACAATGTTTATTTGGTTTTATAATAGTTGTAATCTACTGCTTAGGACTGATGTTCCATGTAAAACACGAAAACAAAAACGATTAAAATATAATTATAATTAAAAAAAAATCGGTTGCCCTCATCGGAAGCGTTCCATTTACATCCTGTATACAGCAATAATTTCATACGTAAAACTTATCATTTGACGACACAGGTTCAGCTATACGATACTATACAGGTTGGCCAAAAAGTCATGGATCAAACGAAACAGGCATATAAAGGAGGTAATTCCCAGCAAAAAACCTTTGAAATGGAATGGGATATGAATGATATTTGTTTTCTCAATGAAACTGTACTTTTTACAATTTAGTCAGTAAAACATTAAATTGTTTAAAAACAAAAGGTATTATGACTCAATAACGATAATGTACCAATTCTACAAAAATTGTATTTCAGCTCTTGGTACCAAACTCCGCAGTTTCATTGATGAAATAAATTCATTCACATTTTTTGTAGAACAAGTATTAATAAAGTACAAGTTCTTTATTGATATTGTCCATGTTAACAATAAAATTAACATGGACGATATCAATAAAAAAGTGCTGTAATAAAATAAAAATGTTAATTTCATCAACTATTATCTACATAAAAACAATTTTTTAAGCAAGGGTGTTGGTAAGCAGTCCTGATTTGCTCTAGAAATATATTTTAATGGAGATTACCTCCTTTATATTTATCTCCCTGTTTCGTTTGATCCACGACTTTTTGCCCACTCTGTATATTATAGCTATTCCTGCAGCAGCGTTACCCATCATTGATCATCTAAAAATATGATCATCTTAAAATAATAATTCGATACTATTATTATTTCTTTCTCTGACAGACTTATGGAATTTTGCAAAATCAGTTGCCATGAAAGCCATGGAAAAAGGCGGCGTTCTTGTTTTGCTTTTGGGATACCGAATATATTACGGTAAGTACACTCCTACACATATGTAGATGTACAAGTTACCCTACCTATAGTAGGATAATTACACTGGGACTAATTCTGGAATTGTGGTCAGATTCGGTAAAGAGCTTACCTCGTAGGGCTTTAATATAACCGGGGAAATTGAATATTTAGTCTTGTGTTACCCATGTCTATTCCTAAAAGAAATTATCTCTATATGTATCATCGTAATAGGTAAAACCGAGAGCACAAAGGCTAGCAGTAATCTGTCTGTATGTGATGTTTTTTTATGTATGTGTTAAGCCGGTAAACGGGCAAACGGATCAGCTGGGTCACCCGAGACACTGGAGGCGTTACCAAATGCATAGCCTATTGGGTGTTAGGAATTTATGGATTATTGGGAAATTCAGGGATTGGAGAGATTGGGGCCCTGTACTTTTAATAGGTACCTACATACAATTTAATGATGATATCAGTACATATAATACATCTTGTATATCTTTTATCACAGCTATCACAGATCCTGAAGACGCGTTGACGGCCGCTAATGCCTGTCTACAGAAGCATTTTACTTACGATTATGCCAAACCTTGGCTGGGAGAAGGATTGATCACATCTTCAGGTTAGTATACTTGTCATACAACTGAAACAATGCTAATTTGATTATAATGGAGCCGCAGAAGACGTGGCAGGTTGCCGGGGCTTCAGTTCGAAAAGCAGGAGTAGGAAAGGATTGTTTTTTAGTCAGTAATATTCTGACTCTCACTTCATCCGAGGCGGGACAAATCATTGGATTTCTCCCCCCCCCAGTCTCAAAAAAGTAGTTTTATTATTCTTCACGATTACGATATTATTTTAATTCTTGTAACCCTTTATTCCGATTTTTTATTTCATTTTAATTATTTCGTCTTTAATTGTTTATTTTTTCTTCTTAACTATATCAAAAAGTTTTACTTACAAATACAATTTTCTCCTATATCGTAATAAATATGTTTACAAATACATAATTTGTCATACTTGGACATCACACCTGGGTGTGATATGTGACTGTAATGTTATTCCATGTCCAGATACGGAATAACCATTTTTAGAAGAAATTAACACAAAACTGTTCTGTGCGGAAATCGAGTTTGATACTCATTGTAAATATAAGACATAGCTCTGCCTCAAAGAAAAGTCAAAGTCAAAGTATCTTTATTGTAATATGCAAGAGAAGGTATAGGATGGTGTTTAGTCAGTAAGAGTCTGACACTCCCTCTCGCCCTCACCTAACCATACATACATATATACATACATATCACCACGCCTTTAATCAAAGGTAGGCAGAGGAGAACATTACGGCACGTAATGCCGCAGTGTACACCCACTTTTCATGTTGTAAGTCCCATGTAATAGGTGGTGAGCTATTGCCCACACCTAACCCAAGACAGGAAATATCATTGGATGATTCCCCCCCCTTGTTTGATAATAGTTCTAATGAAAAATAAACCCAATTCATTAATGGCTTCTGTTTCTTCATCAAGGTGAAATATGGAAACGTCATCGAAAGCTGTTGACTCCAGCGTTCAGCCTTCCAGTGATGTACAGCTTCCTAGGAGTATTTAACAGCCAATCACGAATGCTGGTTGACAATTTAAAAGCTAAAGTTGGAAAAGGAAAATTTGATCACACTGATTATTTAAGGAACAACGCTTTGCAGACTTTTTGTTGTAAGTATATAAATAATATTTATTTTCACTGATAAACTTGAACCTTTTTACCGACTTCACAAAAAGGAGGAGGTACTATGTTCGGCTGTTTGTATGTTTTTTTTTTTTTTTTTTTTGTATGTTTGTTCATCGAATACTCCGTCAATTGTCGACGGATTTTCAAAATTCGTTTTTTGTTCGAAAGTAGATAGTTCTGAGGTGGTCCCATTGTCACCAAGTTAGGATCTGATGATGGGATCTTAGAGAAATCGAGGGAACTCCTCAAATATTATAGGGAACTATATAGTGATTTTGGTATATTCATCTAGAATTGAAGCATTTACAGTCAAAAAGTAACCTTTGAAGAGGTGGAACTGATGAAGAAGACCAGAAACGGCCAATGGAACTTCATACTCACATAGAGATCACAATAAAGTTATACTCCGTCAATTGTCGACGGATTTTCAAAATTCTTTTTTTGTTCGATGGTAGATAGTTCTGAGGTGGTCCCATTGTCACCAAGTTAGGATCTGATGATGGGATCTTAGAGAAATCGAGGGAACTCCTCAAATATTATAGGGAACTATATAGTGATTTTGGTATATTCATCTAGAATTGAAGCATTTACAGTCAAAAAGTAACCTTTGAAGAGGTGGAACTGATGAAGAAGACCAGAAATGGCCAATGGAACTTCATACTCACATAGAAATCACAATAAAGTTAATTAAGTGACTGTGACAATACAAATAAAAAAAAGTAGTTATTGAGATAGAGAATTTTAACCGACTTTTTTAATTGCGATACGGAGTATCGCAACTAAAAAGTGTGAAATAAAATATTTTTTACAAAAAAATAAACCGACTTCACTAAAAAAGTTAAAAATAACTTTAATTTCGGAAGTCGGTGTAACAAACAAATAATACCGAGAAACACCGACTTCCGAAATTAAAGTTATTTTTAACTTTTTTAGTGAAGTCGGTTTATTTTTTTTAACTGCTATTTTCAAACCACACGTGGAGAGAACTAGGGTCTTCAAATCATTCTCAATGTCAATGCAATTTTAATGCATTGCTATTGCTATGCTATGCTATTGTTTCAACTCAGGAGTACGAAATTTCACAATATCAAAGTTGATTGATCAGAATTGGATTCAAGAGTAGGCCCCCAGATCTGTTATATTCCTTACTAATATTTTAAATGCAATAGTTTGCAAATTACTTTTGTATATATTGTGTATCAATATTTTTCTCAATCACATCAAAACGGCTGATAAGTTCGGGATGGAATTTGGAATTGATACATTATAGTTAGATTATGGTCTAGAAAGGTACATAGGTTACTTAATTAACTAAAAATCACTGTTTACTCACGTACATTAATGGAGAAAAGCTCTACTAGTTTCCAGTCACAGAGGGACTCTTCATCATGAGCAACGTGCGCAGACACGGGACTTGATTTTTAGTCAATTTAGTATGTCTCACAATAGTTGTTATAAAAACATAGGCTACTTTTTATCCCACCGCAATGCAGACAAAGCCGCTGGCAGAAGCTAGTCCATTATAGATATGTGAATCTATTGTCATACACCAAGCAGAATTCCAAAACCCACTCCATATTAAGATTTTCCGGTAAACTAAAAGATAGTCAATACTTTGCCCAACCTTTGGCAGACACGTTTATAACTGTTTAAAAATAACATTTTGCTGTAACTGCTCAGATAATTAACAAGTAGCACATGTTACATAGTATTGCTAAACGATGCACAAACATAAAAAATGTCTAGATACCTTGTAGGCTAGATAAATAAGGAAACATTCTGTCAACTTCAATGTGCGAATTTATTAAAGATTCAATGTTTAAGTATCACACTTTTTTGAATAAAAACGCATTTCCTGATTACCGCCGTACTGACAGACGTTTAATGATTTTAAACTATTCCTTGTAACAATTCTGTACCGAAAACCAATGCTCTGCAAAGACCTGGGTTAAGTAACCATTGAATGACTCTGAGTACGGTGGTTAGATTTCTTATATTTACCTACTTATACTTTTTTTATGTTAATCAAAGTCAAAATCAAATGACTTATTCCAAAAAAGGAACGATCTATTAAACCATAAATAGGTACTTTTGAAACCACAACATAACTGCTGAAAAATCATCCACTTTATATCTATATATTAATTACACCTCTGTTTACCTCTTCATGATTAAACATGTGTGGCATTGCGAAATAATTATAAAATATTATGGTCATTCAATTTAATGAATCGCTTTGTTTCAGTAACAGCATTTGGTTTCTCGAACGGTTTCGAAGACAAACAATTCATTCAGAAATACATGCTTGCGGTGGACGAGATCTTGAATATAGTGACTCGAAGATTCCAGAAATTTTGGTTGCAAAGTCAACTAATATTCAAGCTGTGTGGCTATCAGAAACGCCTGGATGAAGTGGTGAAGATCGTCAATGACATGTCTGATAAGGTAAGAAAGATGTTTTGTTTTATTTTCACACATTTTGTATGGAGCTTATGTCAAAATTCTACCGCTGGTAGGCAAATCTACCGATCGGTAGGTTATTGGAATGCGCCGTAAGTAAGGATCAGTTCATATCTGTCGAAACATGCGTCGCGTATCATCGGTCGCCTAACGCCAGAACTGACAAATGTATAGAAAAACAATTAATTGACCGTTCATACTCAACCGATGATAAGCTCGTGACTAACTAATGACTTCTCTCGCCGTGGGCGACGCGAGTGGGAGTGTCAGACTCTTCCGGACCAAAACCACCTTGTTTCTACTGCTGCTTTCCGACCTCCGGTAACCCGTTAGGCAGTCAGCAGGAGGATACGAGCTGGATTTCTAGCTTAGGCAAATTATTCCTCTAACTAAACTAACTCCTCGAACTCAAATACCGCCAAATTACTATTTTAGTATTTTTAATTTAAAAATAATAGGTATGGTTTAATCTTCGATATTTTTGATATTAGGTACTATACTACACACCATCATGTGTAGGGACACGAAAATCAAAATTAAGACATCATTTATTTTATATTATGTTATTTACTCGTACAACCTGCGATTGACTTTTAAAGTATCTATTTTTGACCGGGCTCCTAATTGTACAGGTTGCTATAATTCACACCATTCAGGCTTTCTGTTTTTAGAATTCCAATTAACAACTCAATACGATTAGGTATATATTTATTTATTTAATTAATTAAAGTTAATTAAAGTCAAATCGTTTTTGACTAATAAATATCAAGATTTAGCCATTTATGTCAAGATTTTTAAGTAAATTCGTCACAATGAAGTCATATCCAAAAAGACTAGTTCGTCGACTATAGTTAGTTTTAATTGGTTTGAACCAAGAATTGATAAACCAGCTTCGGTAAGGTTAAGACAGACCATAGCCTGTCTATGTAATTAAAATTTTGTAGCTTTAAACGTTTGTTTGTGCAACCCATTGCATCACACACAACCCATTGAACATAGATCCACGCGAGACAAAAAGTAGGTATCTTCTATTGTCTTATAGGAACGCAGATCCACACGACACAATTCTATTCTGTCTTATATACCGGCCGTCAAGTGGTTAATGAATCAATTAATGAATTTTATAACTAATATGTAGTATAAATGCTGACTGCACTGAAATTACACATAGGCCATAACCAGTTTGTTATACGTTACGTACTTATGAATGACTGCCTCGTTGGCCGAGTGGTTGCAAGTGCGATTGCCGGACAAGGGGTTCGATTCAGCTTTTTTCAGTTTTTCATAAATTTCTCAGTGGTAGCACGGAGTCTGGAAATGTGCCCGGTATATGGCAACAGGCTCACCACCTATTACATGGGACTTAACATAAATTGTGAAAAGTGGGTGTACACAGTGGCATTACGTGCCATAATGTGCACCCCTTCGGGGATTAAAGGCGTGACGATATGTATGTATGTACTTATGAATGATTGACATTACATTGACACACATAGCACAATCCCCTTGACAAATAGCATTTAAATAGTAAAGAGTGAATACTAATTGAACGAATGAATACTAAAGTCATTGATACATAGGCTTCAACTTATTTTTTCGATGTTGTTGTCAATCCCATAAGTACATTGACTTTACTATACACTTATTCAATTAGCGTTCCTATACAGATACCGTTTCTCTAGCGGAATTGATTTAGTCTACGTACATATTCATGAGTGCAATAAACTTAGTATTAAAGTAGGTTTCCTGGAGTAATTTTGTTTTTAAAACTTTTTTGACAAAGTCTCGTACTGTCTGATACGATACAAAAAATGAAACAATCACCACTTTGCCGATAAGGCAGTCTTTCTCATAACAGGATGAGCCTATGAGCCTCACGTAGCTACGGACTTCCTCCACAGTTACTAGGGCTCCGGATCGAAAAGCAGGAAACAGTACGTTAG
The DNA here is from genome assembly GCF_023101765.2 of Spodoptera frugiperda. Lineage (NCBI taxonomy): Eukaryota > Metazoa > Arthropoda > Insecta > Lepidoptera > Noctuidae > Spodoptera > Spodoptera frugiperda. Next base: position 4,464,920 of record NC_064224.1, read on the forward strand.
GGACGGGATGGGATTTTTTCAACAACTTGTTCTGGACATTCAGACATCTACATACTGAGCATTAACTTAAATCACAGCATGCATTGAATCAAGAACAGCGGCATCAAAAAATTGGTTTGTAGTCAGTAAGAGTCTGACACACTCTCTCACCTCGCCCAAGGCAAGAGAAATCATTGGATGATATTCGCCCCTTAAAAAAAGACGATAAGTCTATCTTTACTTCCATATTGTAATTGTTTACTTCTTTTCAGGTTATACAAATGAAGAAAGCAGCGAGACTCAACGGTACAGATTATACTTCAGGTAATTATCTATATCTATATCCTCCAGTAAAGACTTACTCTTTAATCCAAATCTGGGGGCCTACTCTAATTCAACGATAAGCGAAATTTCGTCCGAAACTTCGCAGATTGCATACTACAATTCTATTTATTGCGAACTGTCGTGAACAAAAATGAACGAATTAAATGAAGATAAATAAATAGATTTTAATATGAAATTAAAAATAAAACGTTATTTCAAGTTATTCTATTAGTAAATCAATAAAACCTACTGCCGAAGATTAAACGAAACTCCGGATTCGAGAACCGGAGTAGGCCCCCCTGCTCAATTAATTTTGATATTGTGTAATCCCATATTCTTGAGTTGTAACACTAGCGCCCATTGCATCCGTATTGCGTAGATATTGAATGAACTAAATGGTATCGATTTTGGTTTTATATTCCGCACTCTGATTGCTTTTATTTTAACAGCTACGATGTCGGTTTTTATGGTTTTGACATTGAATAATTATTGAGATTTTATTTCATTGAAATTGTATTGACATTGAGATTGATTGCAAGAGAAAGCGCCCTGAGCCGCATAGTGAAGGCAGTATACTAATTTTAAAATTGCCAATGCGAAACTTCGTGAGTATGTCTGTTACTCTTTCACGCAAAAACTACTGAAGGATCAAGAAAAAAAATGGAATAGGTCTAGATTATAGTATGAAATAGCTATACAAATACCTATAGGTGCCTTAACGGGAATATCTCAGGTGCTATTATCTCGGGTGCCATTTAAACAGGTGCCCAATGTGGAATACCTCACTTTATATCCCGCGGAAAAGCGGGCGAAGCCGCTGGCTGAGTCTAGCAGATTATAATAGACATAGACGCCAAACGTGATAACGTTAAATAGAAAAAGATTTACAATACGGATATTTTTTATTTTAGTAAATAATACTTTTGTGCTAAACAAAATACGTATCTCTGTATTAGAATAGTTTCCTCAAAGCTCATACTTATTTTTAGATTAGGTTTTAGACTTGTAGTTGATTTTCATATTATATTATTAACTTGATTGTTTTAAATAACTGCACAATAATTTTAAATAGACGATTCGACGATATATTCTTATCTATCTTTATAAATCTATGTCTTTGTTATGCTAATGCATCATACATATTTGATTTGAGGCTATTAGGCCAATCTTGAATATAGCTAGACTAATCTTTTTGTTATTTAAAAATTAAGATTGCTTAAACCTACTTAATAGCGAAATACAATGGAAAGTTGTATAAAAATAAGATTAAATATTTAAAAAAATACTTTACTACTCTTACCGCCGTACTCACAGTCATTTAATGATTCCTTAACCCAGTTCTTATTAATTATTTTCGCAACAAAATCGTTGCTATGGAATAGTTTAAGTAAACATTAAACGTCTCTGAGTATGAAAGTTATTCTTTAGTAATAAGATAGTTTCGTAGCATAGTGCGTAGAAACTGTGCGCCGCTACGCTTGCCGCTGGCTGCTACGTATACGCTACGCGTAATACTAGTAACTACGATGTGCTACGCTCTAAGATGCGGTGCGTCGGGCGTCAGTCATACATTGCCGCAGCGATCCGCGTCATCGCTCGCGCAAACACAAACATAATGAGCAATGCACGACGGATGCCTATACGACGTGACGCGAATAAGGCCTTTGTTGATGACGGGGGGAAACCTTTAAAATGTAGTCTTTTGGGGAGAAAAACTAGGGAGTGTGGGATTTTTACCTCACTAAAACCACCCCGGTGGCCACCTTCAGCACCGATAAGAGGCACCGAGACCACTAACTAGACCTGCTCAACTAGACATTAGTGCAACGCCTGTTACGGCACATCCCTAGGGAACGCGAATGAGGCTTAATATCAATTATTATTATTGTATTAAGTGTAGAATATTTTGACCACATCTATTCATTCCTTTCAATACAAACCAGATCTAGTTTAATGGTGCAAAAATATGTAAAACTGTATTGAAATGTAACAAAGAAATAAATAAAAAGAAAGCTTTTCCGAATACAAAATAACCCACTTTATATTGTTGTATTTATCCAGATACAAAATACAAGCCATTCCTGGATCTTCTATTGGAGTTATCGGACGATAACGCATTATCTGACAAGGAGATTCGAGAGGAGGTGGACACTGCGATCGTGACCGGCTTCGACACAACTTCAAGCTTACTAAGTTACATCATGATACTGCTGGGAACCCATCCTGAAATCCAGGAGAAGATCTACCAAGAGTAAGTTTTATTTTAGTAAATATTTCTCCTAAACTATTATGTCACAATAGATGAACGGGCGAAGCTACTGGTAGAAACTAGTCTATACTGACTAAAAACCACCTCATTCCTACTTCTGCTCTTCGAGCCAAAGCCCTAGTAACATGTTAAGGGATACTGGGCCTACAATCTCCTGAATAAATCTGTGTTAACCTAAGGTTAAACATAACCCAAGCTTGAATTATTTAGTTTATTATAACTTCTATTTCTGTACCAAGCCCAGTAAAGTATTTCAAACTCTCTACCGAAACAGATATTCATTTTTTTCTTTTTTTTTCACTCTTTTCCTATCAAAATACTCATTTCCAACAGGATCAAACAAGTCTTTCCAACGGATAGGGACGTCGATAAGGAAGATCTCCAAAAGTTGGTGTATACAGAAGCAGTGATCAAAGAGAGTCTGCGAGTCTTCACCACTGGGCCGGTCACCTTGAGATACGTTGAAAAGGATGTCAAACTCAGTAAGTTCTAACCTCTTTTTTGCGTGCGGAAAATCATCCAACAACTTCTCCCGTCTAGGGCGAGGCGAGAGGGAGTGTCAGACTCTCACTGACTAAAAACCACCCCGTTCCTACTCCTGCTTTTCGAGCCGGAGCCCCGGTAAACCCGCTAGGTAGTCCGCAGCTCCGTATAGTCCTCGAACCGCCGTATTCAGAATCATTTTATGGTTACTTAACCCAGTCCTTAGCAATTGTTTTCGTAACAAAATCGTTAATAAAGAATAGTTTTGGTAATCATCAAATGTCTCTAAATACGGCAGTAAAACTTAATATTCTAAAGTCTAGAAAGATCTTAAATAAAACAAGTTTCAATTATTGAATTTATTTATAGTAGCAGCATAATTTTATTGTTATCTAAAACTTGATTGCTATTTTTAAATATCATCGTATAAGAATGTGAGGCTCATGGATGCAAAGAACAATTTAATAAAATAACACAATTTATAGAATTTAGGAAGTAACGGAGATTTATCAAAGTAGTTTTTCAGGATCTTGCCTTGTTTTACTGTGGTCGACTTACACGTTGAAAGTCTATTTTGATAGATAATTATTGTAATAATATAAAAATAAGTCGGGTTTTCCTTCCTGACGCTATAATTCCAGAACGCATGAACCGATTTCCACGGTTTTGCATTCGTTGGAAATTTCAAGAGAAAAGCAGGAAAACAGGGAAAATCATTAGTGGCGAAACAGAGTTCGCCGGGTTTGCTAGTTATAATATAAATGTTTTTACCTACACCACTTTTAATTTGTGGAGCTGTAAGTTTTGTAACTACCAAGAAACATGTTTTAACAACTTAATAATTTTCCAGAAAACTACACGATGCGCGCAGGCAGTCAATGTATCATCTTGTTGTTTGGAGCCCACCGGGACCCCGTTTGGGGTAAAGATGTTGAGCAGTTCCGACCAGAGAGATGGCTGAACCCCGACACGCCTGTCAATCCTGGTGCCTTCATCGGATTCAGCTTGGGCAAACGATCCTGTTTAGGTACATATTTTAAAATCAAATAGTTTGTAATCAAAAAGATCTGACAAAAATGCGTGAAGTGATGTGAGTTGATGTTGTGTAATATTATCTTGGGGTGAAGTGTGTTGTGTACGGTGTTTGTAAATGCACGTACGATGAATAAATCTATATTTTATGTTATATATTTGTCGGTAAACGAACAGACAGTTCACCTGATGGTAAGAAACCGCCACCGCCGAAACACCAGAGGTTTTACAAGTGCATTGCCAGCATTATGGGTGTTAGGAATTTAAGGGTTCTTGCGGAATCGGGGATTGGGAAAATTGGGGACGTGGTAATTTGGCCTCCGTATTAACCAGACTGTTGGTTCATTCAAATTTTATCTTTAACAGGTAGAACATACGCGATGATCTCCATGAAGACGACGCTAGTACATTTCCTGAGAACTTTCAAGGTGTCAGCCGACGACAGCAACCTAAAACTTAAGGTCGATTTTCTTTTGAAACCTGTTTCTGGACATGAAATCACTATTGAGGAAAGAACGTGAACCGAATAAGTATAGGTACTGACTTTATTTTTAAAGTGACACTATGTTTTTTTACGTTAGACGGGTCGACGTATATGTACTATGTACTTTATAAATTTAAAAGTAAATAATAGATTTAGACAGATCTATACTAATTGGTACCTAGATCTACAAATCTAGACATGTTTACGTTGCCAATGTCAATAAGGTTATAGGTAGTGTGATTTGGAAAAAAAGATTTAATACATAGTTTGTTTGTTAGTACATTAACACAAATCTAATGGTTGCTTGTAAAATGCTTTCCTTAGAAAACTTACTCTTCACGGAAAACACACTTGAGGTACTTTTTGAATAGGAAATAAATGTTGTTTGTTTCTTAAACTAGATCTACTAAACTAGGTTTCGGAGCTATTTTAGACCTTGTATAATCCTTATACTGCTTATCTACTCAAAAAATAAAATTAAAATAAAATAAAAATAAAATAAAATAAAATAAAATAAAATAAAATAAAATAAAATAAAATAAAATAAAATAAAATAAAATAAAATAAAATAAAATAAAATAAAATAAAATAAAATAAAATAAAATAAAATAAAATAAAATAAAATAAAATAAAATAAAATAAAATAAAATAAAATAAAATAAAATAAAATAAAATAAAATAAAATAAAATAAAATAAAATAAAATAAAATAAAATAAAATAAAATAAAATTTAAGAAGTAGCATAGAAAACATTCATTTATTGAAAGTGCAACGTGTAGCGGGTGCGATTCGAAGCAACTCTTTGTGTAACGCACAAATTGTTGTTTCGGGTATGAGTGTCATGTATATGTGAACTTGTATGTTTGTAAACGCACACACGTTTAAAAAAAAAACTTGAGTCTTCTAAATTCCACATGGGCAAATAGCAATAAAAAAACTAGTTGGTAGATAGGTGCCTAGAGAATATATTTTTGATCTGTTAAATGGACATTGGAACGAAATTTTAACACTAAATGTTTCTTCAAAAAATGTTAAAGTTTACTAACCAAATTAGTATACGAACTATTTAGCATTACACGAGCTTACAATGTTTGTCGGACGTCTAGAGAGCAGTGACTCGGATTAGCTGCCAAGGCCAATTTTTGAGGTTCAAACATTAGAAAAAAAATGGTTTTTTGGATTAAAGATTTAAATTTTCGTGATTATCTCTCTATCGTTCTAGATATATCAGTTTGCTGACATTAAGTAACGGATGTTTTTTGACACGTGAAAATGGAAATAATAGGAACATCATAAAGTTACGGCTTAAGGTAAACGTCCACAGGCCCGCATCATACGCATCGCACGCAACGGATTTTAGTTTCTCTTGGATTCCTACAACTGCGTCCACTGAACCGCAGCATCGGCAATGCCTTCATGCGATGCGTACTGATGACGTCATACTGAATGCGTGCGATTCGTACGATGCGGGTCTATGGACGCTCACCTTATAAAGCCACTGGCAGAAGCTAATGTGTTATACCATTTTCATTTCAAAATACTTTTTTGAAACAAAATATTATAGGAATCTATGTATTTCTAGAAATCTCTATGGTTGGACGGTGGTGGTGAACTAAAATGTCATAAATTGTAATAAATTAACCATTCCACTTGTTTTACTTAAAAGGTAGGTTAACGTTTTAGGAGAGACTCAGTTGCCATCACAAAGAAAAAAAGGTTTTAGGTATTGTGTCGTAATTTTAATAAAATGGGACTAAGGAATAAAAAACTTTTTATCCTACGTTATTAACTATTATGTATCTACTACCTGTTATGTAGATATATAACAAGACAATGTAGAAATTAATAACAGATTGTAAATTCGGTATTTTAATTCATTTAAATTACCTACTTAGCCTTAAGATTGAATTAAGTTAGTTATGAAAGTATTATGTAAATGACTGAATTAGATGTGGATAAGAATAAAAAATAAAATATACCAATATTTCTTTTTCCTTTTTTTGAATACCCTGTTCCCTTGTCTGCGCAGGTTAAGGCAGAACCTACATACCTAATGGTGAAAAATAAAAAAATGCGTTTAAACAACCGACTTCAATAAATCAACAACTAAAAGAGAAGTTTGTGCCATAACTTCTAAATAAAATTATTCATTAGAACCTATATGTAAGTTGTTTACAATTTCGTAAGCATTAACTTATATTATTTTGATATGAGCTAATGGCTCTTCGCTCATATTTTGAATCAAGAATTTTGAAAATAGGTCCACAAATGGCGGAGTAATTGGTTTACAAATAAAAAAAGAAACATTCGAAGTGAGTACCTCCTCCTTTTTTGAAGTCAGTAAAAAAGACGTCACTAAAATACCAATAAAAAAAACACTAACAAATAAAACAAAAGACCAGCATAGGCTTTTATTGAATAATCGATTAAGATGAGCGTCAATTTATAAAATTAAACTGCGCGCAACACGACGTTAATAATACTAGCTAATCTTTCAATTATAATAATTATGAATAACATATTAAATATTTTAATTAAATAGGTATTTTTAACACCGAATAATTACTGCGCGAGGATGACACGCAAAATCGTGAAGCGTGCCACATTTTTGTTAGTTGTATCGCTAACATGAATTTTGATAACTCAGAACAGAGTATTCTGTGGCAGAGTTTTTTTATGGAAACGAGCAGACGCATCACCTGATGGTAAGCTATCAGCGCCGCCCGCCGCCCACTTAAAACACCAGAGGCGTTGCCGGCCTTTTAGAGGTTAGGAATTTAAGGGTTGTTGGAGAATCGAGGATTGGGAAGATTGGGAATCGGGGAATGGGGCCTCCGGTAACCTCACTCACACAACGAAGCACAACGCAAGCGTTGTTTCACGTCGGTTTTCAGTAGTTCAGTAGCTTCAGAGGACTTTTTTATTACTTGTCGTAAAACAGGATTACAGGTAGGTAGACCTTTATTCTGTAGTGGAATTATAAATTATGATTATAAAATAAACTGACTGCCTCATTGGTCGAGTGGTTGTAAGTGCAACTGCCAGACAAGGGGTCTTCTGGGGGTTCGAACCGGTCAGTTAGTTAATGGTCGGTATTATTATAATATGGCTTATAACATCCTAATCCAGTAAATCTATTTTATTTTACAATTATTCGGCAATACGTATTAATTACATATTTCTACCTATCTAAAGCCATGCGTGACGTTGTGTTTCGTTGTAATACTACAGAATAATTACTGCATTATTATCACCTAATTGATCAGTTTTGTTTGTCAAAAAGCATTAAAATGGTACATTATTATGTTAGTCCAATGGTCCAATGTGGAGACTACTATTAAAATTGTATTTTTTGTATACACGTGGTACTGGCGGACTTTGTATCGTTTCGACCGTCTGAGAGTTACTTATGTACTTACTTAACTCTTTTATAATTGGATACAAATCCTAAGCCTTATTTTTTATTCGCCAATTTATTCATATGTTATTTCTCCTGAACTTCGTTCCCTATTCTCTTCTCATGAACTGAGTCGGCAGATCTGACAAGATTCAATCGTTAAGAGATTTTCAACCTTATTATTTTAAAACAGAGTTAAAAATGTATTAATATGTTAAACGCCATGGGTGACCACACATGAACGCTGTGACATCAGCTGAAGATTAGCTTTTAACAGTTTTCTATTGACATGTCACCTGCGGTGCGGGCAGACAGGAGTTTTTAACGCGTCTAAAGAGGTAACACTTACTTCAAACTACTAAATATCATATCTACTTAGAAAATTAGCACGTCTATTGCTAACAAATGTAAACTGCGTATAAGCACGCTTGTATTGAGCATACTCACTCATACTCGATATACTTAACGCCTTTTAGCATGCTGTTTACGATATCCCTTTACTTTTTCAAATCCAATCTACACCCCTATTGCTCTGAGAAAGAATCGAACCTACAACATGCTGCACAACAGCCAATCTAGACAGAGAGTCCACTCCACTACAGACATGTATAGTCATCAACAACTGTTAATCTTAATATTCGTACCGCTATTAAAATAACCACTTGAAAGATAAGTACCTACCTACTTTGTTAATACGATTACCACAATTTTTATATAAGTACTTGACTAAATACAGTTAGGCATCTACCTACACGTCTATAACAGATTCTGTAGGTACAATTAATTAAATAGGTACTATACTGGCTGTTTATGTGTAGGTACTTATCATTAAGCCAGTGGTGTAAGTACCTAAGCGTGCCTTGTTTACCCCGTATAAGAAAATATTTATTTCTTTTGTTTGAGGGGAGAAATCATGCAGTGGCTTCTCCCGCCCCTAGGGTAAGGGCGAGCAAGTGAAACTCTTACTGACTTAACACCACCCCTTTCTTACTCCTGCTATGAGCCGGAACCCGGAAACATTTTAGGTAGTCCGCAGCACCGGATCGGGCATCAGCTTCGCAGCTGGGCCTCATTTATGCTGGCCTGGCTCTTTGAGGCGCGCACTGAACGCGCAGGTCTGGTTCTGGTCGCAGACCCGCCCTTACGGTGGCCGGAGATCATTGCGCGATCCCCGACGGCCAGAGTGTCTCGCGCAACGGCTAGGAAAGAGGGTAGGTCTGGGGTTTTTTTTTTTTTTTTTTTTATGGAACAAGCCGGCAATCGAGCAGACGTATTACCTGATGGTAAGCAATCGCCGCCGCCCATGGACACTTGAAACACCAGAGGCGTTACAAGTGCGTTGCCGGCTTTTTGGGAATTAGGAATTTAAGGGTTGTTGTTCGGGAATCGGGGATGGGGAAGATTGGGAAGGGGGAATTGGGCCTCCGGTAACCTCACTCACACAACGAAACACAACGCAAGCGTTGTTTCACGTCGGTTTTCTGTGAGACCGTGGTATCACTCCGGTCGAGCCCGCCCATTCGTGCCGAAGCATGGCTCTCCCACACTTAAACGGGTCATCTGGAATAACATATATTAAGCCACTTTTTATACCACGAAAACCGTGGATGAAGCCGCTGACAGAAGCTAGTAGGTACTTTACATAATTAATTGCTACACCTACCTCAATAAAACGAATAAATCTAGGTGAGTACTTGACCTTATCAATGATGAATTGACACTTACAAGAACCTATCTATAGAAATAAGTGATTGAATACCGTTGTACTGTTTGGTGACCTCTACTCTGCCTGCAGATGTCGTAAGCGTAAGATCAAATGAAGAATTACACAGTATACAGTCATAGTATCAGGTACTTAGGTACTATGCCGGGTGAGGGAGGTTAGGTACCGGAGGGCCAATCCTCCACCCTATCCCCAATCCTTAAACGCTCTGACCTCTTAAGGGCCAGAAACGCTCTTGTATCTAACACTTATAAAGTTTACGAAGTAAATTCCTACAGGAGGCGATGTAATAATTGGATTTTCCTTTAACATAATGCGTGACACTTTACAGGGAATTCAAGACGATGCAAACCACGCCCCTCTCTATTTTTTATCTAGCGGTTCCGTACTAAACACGAACCCCCAGAAAAAGGTTCCAATAATTGTCTACATTTTAAGGGCCACTTACTGAGCTCTTAAAAACTATCTTCCACCTTTTTACTTATAATTGTTGGGCAGCACCGTGTTTTTTGTGTCATAGTGTACAATCACATTATGGCATCAGCTTCTTTGTGTACTTGCTTTATGGTAAAACCTCTGAACGTTTGTCCGGTGATCCGTCGGCTAGTTTGCCGCCTAAAAACACTAACAGATTGGTAAACAATATAATTATTATAATCTGTGGTCATTAAAAACGTTAAGAATGTTTTGAAGAACATTAATTGATGTATTGGCCTTCAAATTATTACGTAATATGATTTCACAAGTGATCGTGTTAATCCGTGAAGAGATTATGGATATTTTCGTTAATTAAATTATTAGCCACATAATTGATAAAAATACTGCACGGTTTGCGAAGTGGCTGTCGCACAACATTTAGTTAGTTAGATACCAGCACGGAGCAATTATTTGTGTTATTCACAATTTTTTTCGGGTGTGGGTCTGTGTGTATGTGTACTTGTACATTTTTAAACGCACTCACAAAACAGGAGAAAGTCGTAGTGGCAAAGATCTATATATTAATACGTGAGGAAAAAGCTTTGGACCCCTTTTTACGAAAATTGCGCGGACGTAGGAGCATAACAATACACTAACGGTACACTTATAGTTTATGTGTAGGAGAAGTGCAGAACGCTAACATTTTTCATTAAATCAATAAATAAAACATTACACACACTACCATGCATAGTATCTGTTTGTATCTGACAAAACGTCAAAATCGACCGACATTGCGATGATATTCGTGAGAATAATAATAATAAGACGTGAGTCTTACATGAATAGTTTTTCTGTTCATGATGCGCCAAAATATATTAATTTGAATTTGACAAAACTAATAAGCAATCCGTTAAATAAAAATTATCCTTGAACATATATTAAGTGGTCGAACTTCGACCACTAGGCGACCACTAGTTTCGAAAAATACTTGAGTCTTCTAAATTCCACAGTTAAAAAACTAGTTGGTGCCTAGGTACAATATTTATTGAGAACTCGAGTATACGAATACTAAGGCTAGACTTTAGCCTCACTCAATTGATGAGCAAGGATGCTTTTTCACTAGAAATATGCTATGTAGAGAAGAGAAGATGTAATAGTTAAGCTGTGATACTATGTGACCGTTTCCACTGATACTAAGCTATGTAGCGGTGCGAGGAAGATGCGCAGCATGAGTATGAAATGTATCAATAGTAGGGAAGCCACACCACACATCTTTACATATAAAAAATATAGGTTCTATATAAAAAACATAATATAGCTGAGTCCGTTTCCACTAGTATGCTATGTGTATGATTGTGATATGATTGGTGAAAACCAAATGCATCCACAGTAACGCAGCATAGCACATCTCTGGTGTAAAAGCACCTTAAAACCTAACTATTTTTAGTTTGTACCATGTTCGTTCTTATATTTAAAGTGCCTGATGCAATAAAACAATAAAAATCTTAACAAAACTCATTTATAATGACTGCAAGATACATTATGCATTACACAATAACTGAAAATAATAAATTACATAATAATTACTGTTCTACACCATTTTCCCTTACAATAAAGCTCAAATTGCATTGCACACCTTTCCTTCCGAAAAACCCGTTTTCCTTCTAGACATTTTATAATACTATGTATGTCCAATTGTTACGCAAAAAGTACTCTTATTTAAATGCCGTAAGGTTAAAATTTGAATGGAAGACATTAGTTGGATTTTTCGAAGTATTCCTTGCTGGCTTTGGGACTAGGCTTGATCGTGGCTGCGTTTGTGTCAGGGTTCCAATTAGCTGGGCACACTGGAAAGAGGAAATATGATTTAGAAACGGAAAACGAAACAAGACACTGTTACTTATATAAACAAAAGTAATGTACTTGACAAAAATAGGTAGATCGACGAATAAATCAACGGATGACGACATAAATCCTACATCGTACAAGAAGTTTACATGTGAATAAATATGGATATAAAATTCCAGCAAACAACAGTTGAGCAGAAAGCCATTTAGGCATGATCATCTCACTTGGTCGGAGGATCCTCCTTTTCTTAGGGCCCTTAACTCTCTATACTCTAAAGCTTTTAAAGCCATTACACCATTAAAAAATACCTAATCCCTATTCGCTGAGGGTCTACAATGCACTTATAACTATTGTCTGGTATTGCGAGTTTCCATAGGCGATTGCTTACCACCAGGAGATTCGACTACTAGTTTGTCCATAAAAAATAGAACTGTTAAACAGCAACAAAACATGAACATACCTTCTCCGTGTTTATCCGCAAATTGGAAGGCCTTCACAAGTCTGAGCGTTTCGTCCACTGACCTTCCGACAGGCAGGTCATTGACCGACATGTGTCTTAGGATACCATTCCTGTCAATCACGAATAGACCTGGAATAATAAACGGAAAATTCATAGAATCAATTTAACTGAAAGACATTTGCTGCTGAACAAGTCTCGCTGAGGGAGTTTATGTTCCCAATGGAACAGAGAATGACTTCTCATCAGAGGCGTAGCTGATACAGCCACGCCTCTGACGGCCAACTTCCTTTTTTTTTTATTTCTTTCAGATATTACAAAAGCCCAAATAATCAATTCCTTTTTTAAATTATATAATGTATTCTGCTCATCATAAGGGGCCCCAAAAATGGACTCGCATGTTATAGCATCGGACAGTAAGTCACAGCATAAATTATGGATGTGGTCTAATTCCGTATCATCATCATATCAGCCACAAGACGTCTACTGAACATAGCCCTCCCCCAACGATTTTCAGATAGGCTTGGAGAAATGAACTGCATCAAGCAGCTCCCTGTGATTTCTATTTCAATAGCTTGAATTACCTCTAAGAGCGAAACCAGCATCTAACAGAACATTGTAGTCTTCTGAGATCTTCTTGGAATAATCAGCAAGAAGTGGGATCTCTATCTTGCCAAGACCACCATCCTGAAAGGTATATTAATACAAGTTATATTTAAATAGAAGGATTTTCCGCGACTAGAAACACTATAGTAACTTAAGGTCTAGTGATCAATATATTAAGATTTACTATTTATAAGTAATTGGTCAGCTAACTTATAACATCTAAGCAGAGTGGACTTTTAGAATCTTATGCCTCTCCAGAGCAGGTAAAGGACCTAGTGCCCCTATAGATGATGATGGGCCCACCAGGTTTTTAGTGAGGTAAAAATCTCACACTCCTTAGTTTTTTCTCCCCAAAAAAGCTAGACGCCTTTTGAAAGTTTCTGTACATCATAAAAAATGATCTTATAATAAACATCATCTTATGTGCACAAAATTTAAAAAAAATGTGTTAGAAGTTGAAATTAATGAAATAAAAATACTAATATGAACATTTAATTTAATATGTCAACTTTATCAATTTAGTTATGACCTTTATTATCTGTTGCCCCCATATAAGTATTTTTTTTACAATAAACATTATGTAAATTGATAAAACTTATGATTAACCACAAGTAGGCACTAAAATAGACAGTATACTACTACTGAGAATTTTCTAAAACCATAATGACTCAGTAAGAAATTTGATTAACCAATGAATCAAAACCAAAACCCTTTATGACCAATAACCATGAAACAATAGATGTTAAAAAAAAAACTAAAAAAACTCTACCTTTCTAGGAGTGTTAGTCCATGCCAAATGGCTGAACTCGGAATCAGTGGAGACTCCAATAATCTGACAATCAATGCTGGCAAACTCCTTAGCCCTGTCACTGAATGCAATCAGTTCGGTTGGGCAGACAAAGGTACTGGAAGATGCCAATACAAATACAAATTAATGCAGGATATTTTTATAGTGAATATTATTCAGTATATAATTATTATAGATTGAAAAGAAAAAATGTATCAGAGAAGTTGTAAACATGTATTTTTGTTAATAGTAACAAGTGGGCTTTTTGCTCTTTCTTCTCCATTTAGAACCAGCACCTAGCTTATACTTTTTAGATTGAATACTTCAAAACTATGCCAATTCAACCATAACAATTATTACCATAACAAGACTAGTAAATTGTGAGTATTTACTGGTAATATTTTCCTTGTATACTTAGGTATTAGGTTAGAATAAATTAAAAATACTTACAAGTCCAATGGGTAGAAAATTAGAACAACATATTTGCCATGGTAATCAGCAAGTTTCAGCTTGTTGAATTCACCATTCACCACTGCAGTTGCTTCGAAAGCAGGTGCAGGCTGCTGCACTTTCGGTACAAATACTGCACTAGCTGAAATATTACAAAATGCAAATAAGTAATATCAATGAAAACTAAAAGGAGCAAAAAGAAAATTAGGTACAGATAACACAAATATTTTTTTTTAGAATAAAAAGGTCGCAATAAGGCTCTATAAAGGGAGACCTTACTCTACATCTTAAAAAAAAACAGCTCTCTTCCTACAACGTTTTGAGGTTATGTAATGAGATAGAAAAATAACAAATTCAATAAAAATAATACTTACTAGTAGAAAAATTAACTGTTTTCACCGATGCCACGGCTGGAGTAAAGACCTTTGAAATTACAAAGCAATGTTAAATAAATAGGTCATTAATTTATTATTGTAATGAAACTGGTCTTATAAAATCTAAAATACAAACTTACTCTGCGAGCCAACTGTTTTACCAAGAAAGACATTTTGTTTAAATTGGTTCTAATCACAAAACAAGAACAATGAGCTGTTAGATGAATTTCTAGTTTTTTCTTAACCGGCCTAATAGATTCCGTTTGATTCACCCGTGATTTGACAACAATTTATTATAGTGATGTTTGTTGTTCGACACTGACAGACAAAATGTTATCGATAATTTTTATTTCAGTACCAACTACCAAGTATCTCTAGATCATCCAATAGTTTTAATAGTAAATTTTAATTAAATCACTGTCCAAATTTGTGCTTTAAAATATTAGGACGAAATAAATAAAATGAAAGACAAGAGAGCAAAATAATAATAGCGTGATCCATTAAGTTCCCAGTATAATTAATCTAGATTATTATTCAATCACTTTAAAATGGAATAACACATTACACGTGAACGCAGACGAAGCCGTAGGCAGAAGCTAGTTATCTGATTAGAAATAATTATCGATTGTCGATACATTGATTTTTAACATGATGTGGACATCACTACAAGAACAAGTCGGAGTTACGACCTCTTTCTATCAGTTCGGAAAGTATACATTGTTTGAAATACAAGTGGACTGTAGAAATACCAGAGAAGAATTTTAGTGACAAGTTAGAATATCAGTTATAAATTATGTAATGTTTTTATTGTGTGCAAATAGTTGAATAACCATTATTAAAAATACTGGGATAAAGTATTTTTAATTCGATTTCTAAACGAACACATAGCCTGTCAATGTCACCATAGTTGTCACATGACAGATGACAGATATACATGTTGACAGAAAAATCGTTATCATTTTAATCAACAAATCACTCCTTTTTGATAAGAAATATTTTATAGTCAATAAGAATAAAATGAATATTACAATCTAACCGTTTTAATTAACACACATTAAGATGTTAATTCAGCAGTTTTTCATTAAAAAACAGTTATACCACAAACATAATATTTAGGACACAGAAATAATTTGCGATCTAAAATGCCTCTGTTTATTAAAACTAACATAAAAACCTTTTAACTGAGAAATCATAACTATTTAATGTATTTTCAATATTTAATAAATAAATAATTTAAAGACCGTTGATGCAATGCAACCCAATCAAGTGTGTACTAGCCTTACATTTTAAATTATCAAACAACCTTGAATTTGAGTAAACACTTCAAATAAATTACATAATCTAAATTCAGCTACTCAATCATGAGTGCCATGAGGATAGGCGCGCGCGCGTTTACAACGCATTTGCTGTCAAAAGGCCAGACCGGCAACAGTTTAGTCAGCCAAAGAAATATATCGACAACAAACATCAACAATATGAAATTCGTCCAGTTCGCATATAAAGACGACCCGAAGCAAATTCGAGCGGGATATTTAGAAGGGGACCGTGTTGTTGATATTAATAAAATTGATTCTAAAGCCCCTCAAACATTGTTGGGATTGTTGAATTCGGAATATGTGAACAAAGTTTCTGGGTATGTAAACTTTTTTTTATACTTTGTTATTCATACTTGCTATTGTTAATAAATAAATGTGGTTAAATAAATAAATATACACTTATTTGTTATTAAATAACAATGAAATAGTGACACTGAAATTCAGTAATTTCTTAATTGCGGTTAAACAATAGCTAACTATTACTTTTTGTAAACATATGCATGATTGTCATTTTTGTCTCAATAATATGAATATGAATTAATCTGCTAATAGATATATAACCCAAACCGGTTTTTTTCTACATAATATTAAAAAAACAAGCACTTGACCAACTGGATAGTTCAATTAAGTAGGTAATCTAATCTGTAGCAAGGAAGTTTAAATAATAGTTGTATCAATTTCATGAGAGTATTTTTAATATAGCAAGGGTTTCCAATTGTTTGATGACCAACAACAATATTTTTAACATTTTTTTCATGGTCCCACATAAGATTTTCTCTAGAGCAGTATGAGGTAATAAATCATAAAAATAGTGACTTTTTGATTAACTACCGAAATCAGTTGATCCTCACAGTCGTGACATAAATTTTCTTTGATATTTAACTGTGGTATTTTTGTAGGTGGTGGTATCTTGTGTATCTTTCTAATTTCACGGATATTTGCTTTCTGAGGATCATTGCTGTTAAATATGGGATACAATACAAATAAATAAAATACATACCTACAACAGAAAATATTTATCACATAATGACTCCCATTCTTTGCTCCCGAGTGTACTTCATGCATATCCAATCTAATCGACATAGCTAGGTTAAGCCAGTATTGATTATACAATATTGTGATTGTTGAAACTGTCATCAGCACTTATCACTTATTATTTATAATGTCATACTTTCTATAATCTTGTTATCATCTGGAAAAAAATAGTGTTTTTCTGTATAAAGACAGTTCAGTCGATGAAAAACAAACTTTGGTCTCGTTGAAATAGAGCACTCTTTTGATAACAAGAAAACTTTACAAGATAGTAATCTCAATTTATAAACATTGACACTGAAATTATCAGTAGGCATTGTATTTTATAAGTAAGTAACCTATAACTACATGTAGGTATTGTGAAATATCTTGCAACTTCAACAAACAGCAATATTATTATATTTGATAAGACAAACATACCTTGATAATAGGCGAGAGAAGTCATTGAATGATTTCCTCACTCAAAAAAATCTAACTTACAAAATATTTTTGTACACCTTAATCAATCTCAAATTCTGACAGAAATTCCATACAACCCAAGTATATTTCGGAGTTGCGGACAACTAGCGGCTTTACCGGGGCTCCAGCTCGAAAAGCGGGAGTAGGAATGGGGTGGTTATTAGTCAGTATAAGAGTCTGACACTTCCTGTCGCCTGGCCCGAGGCTCCGGCTCGAAAATTGAAGCCTCGGTAACCCGCAGTCGCAGCTCAGTCAGGCAGTCCGCAGCTTCGGGTGTGGACAGTTACCCTAACACGATAATAAGATAACCATTCTAGTAACAGTTACTTACATAAAATTTTTAGATACCCATCTTCAAAGCCACAAAGCGTGCCACTCTCAGATGTTACACTGAAGGCTCCAATCCACGGTGTGGACAAGATCCTATGCGTCGCCCTGAACTATGCTGATCACTGCAAGGAACAGAATCTACAAGAGCCCAAGATACCGATCATCTTCAGCAAGTTCTCCAGCACAATCATTGGGCCCAACGAGGCTGTGAAGATTAGGACTCATATTTCGAAGGTAATACTAGAATCATCATCATCATCAGCCGAGAGACGTCCACTGCTGAACAAAGGCCTCTAGCCAACCTTAGTCCTCCACGCAGAACTAGAATACTAGAATACGGCTCAGAAATTAGACGTTATTGTCATCGCGTCATCAACTAGTCCACAGCTAAAGAAACACTACTATAGTCTGTTCTACTTGCTCTGAAATGCCCAGTCTCAGTAGTAGTAGTAGTTTGCTATACGTTTAAAGTTAACGAAACGAGAGCGCGTTCGAGGCTCTCATTGGTTGGCTCGAATAAACCAACCAATCAGAGCGCCGAACGCGCTCTCGTTATATACCGGAGATCTCAAAGTTCTCAAATGCTATATAACTACAAGATTTTTGCAGTAGCTACTTAATTTTACGTAGGTATAGTCTTCAACATTACATTCGCTACTTTAAAATTCGTAAATCACATGTTGTTTGTTCCATTCATCGAGCCAAATTATCATATTTGCATTTATTACGTAAATGTCTCTTGATACCTATACTTTAAAATAAGTTGGTAGGTACCGTAGTTTTGCCTATTTCTTCAAAGTGTGATGTAAATGAAATATCAGCAATGTACTTGTTTTTAACTGACTTCTTTTGTTTTTTTCAAGTTCAAGGCAACGTGCTTACTTTTCCTTAATAAAACGCTTATTTCTAGCAAAAACAGTAAGGAAGTCATTACTGAGAAATGACGACTATTACCTAGTGAGGCGAAATTATTTCTACCTAAGTCAAATTACTTACCGCCTCCATTTTTTTAAGTCAGGTAATATCCCTAAAACCTAGTTCTAAGTTTGAAAAATACTATGCTGAAAAGACACAAAACATCGCACACAAACATACATACATACATACCGATCATTGAACAGTGCAAGAGGGACGGAGCTATGTAGGTTGTATAGCTCCATCCCTCTTGCACTGTTCAATGATCGACCATTCTGACACAATTGTAATAGCAGACTAAGGTCAAACTGAAAAGCACTTTATTTGAAGTCATCCAAGGATCAGATTCGTGATACGGTGCACCGTCTATCATGGCCGGTCACCTAGACACAAAGCACCTGCAAATTCTAATCTTCTGCCAATTTAGGTATACCAGTACAAAGTCTAAAAGAAAAATCTTTCTCATTCCAGAAAGTAGACTGGGAAGTGGAGCTGGCCGTTATCATTGGCAAGACTGCATCATCAGTGAAAGCTGCGGACGCATACAAATACATATTCGGGTACACCGTCGCTCAGGACATTAGCGGACGAGACTGGCAGAAGGAGGCAAATGGAGGACAGTTTTTACTGGGAAAGGTTTGTATTATTAATTATTGATCTTGTCTTTTTGTATGATAGGGCAAACCTTTTAAAGGTGCCTAGCTTCCTGGGGATAAAAGACTAGGGAGTGTGGGATGTTTACTTCACTAAAACCATCCTGGTGGCTTCTGATCTTGCTTAGCCATTGCTCAAATAAACTGTTGCGACTGACATTGAAGACAAGTTTAAGTATAATCCAACTGATGGCGTTATTTTCAAATGTAACCATGTTACTAAGTAAAATTAACAGTAACACTGCCTATTAGTTAGACAGTAGAGTATGTAAACTGTTCATGAACTCATCAATATTGTCATCAGGCTCCCTAAAAAACGTCCGAACCAAGGTTGCAAGGTTGCCCAGTCATTATCTTCATTTTTGACTGAAAACATAAATAACCCTCTTTCATTGTTTATTTGCTAGATTATCATGACACATGGCATCATAACTAACATAATATCATTTTCTTCGATCATAGATGGCGCCACTGTGTTTTTAAAGCACCAAAGCCTTCTGTTTAGACATTAAGTTCTACAATCAACTCTTAACAACTTACTCATTATATTATTATAATATTCCAGTCGCAAGACACATTCTGCCCAATCGGGCCGTGCATAGTATCGGCCGACGAGATCGGAGACCCACACACATTGGACATCAAATGTTCCGTGAACAACGAAGAGAAACAAAACAGCAACACTTGTCAGCTGATCCATAAGATACCTGATGTCATTGAAAGGATTAGCTCGTAAGTATTAATATATTGTGAGTTTAAGTGACTTCTATTTAGAAGTTATGGCACAGAATACTAGTTATGGTTCTATTTATTCTATAATATAAAAATAAGTCGGGTTTTCCTTCCTGACGCTATAACTCCAGAACACACGAACCGATTTCCACGGTTTTGCATTCGTTGGAAAGTCATTGGTGGCGAAATGGAGTTCGCTGGGTTTGCTAGTACTTAAATATAATATTCCTATAACTGACTGCATCGTTGGTCCAGTGGTCGCAAGACTGCCAGACAAGGGGTCTCGGGTTCGATTCCCGGGTCGGGCAAAAGAATTACTTACTAGGCTTTTTTCGGTTTTTCGAAAATCTCTCAGTAGTAGCACGGAGTCGGGAATTGTGCCCGGTATATGGCAATAGACTCACCCTCTATTACATCATACCATCATACATGGGTCTTATAACAAAAGTATTGATAAAAAATAATAAAAAATACGTCGCGTTGGGGGACCGCTCCTAATTTTGTGTTTAAGTTCATCTTCGTTGCTTAATTGAACTATTTGTATTTAAATTGTTGGTTGTAAATTTTTTATTTAATTTTTTATTTCATACTTTTTAAAGGTAGGTTCGGTTAGACTTATTCTTTCAATATTTTCTTTCAGTGCGGTTTCATTTGAGACCCCATCCCAGTTTATTTGCCGACATTCGGTTACTCTCTCCACTCTTACCGCCCACAACTTTAAAACGGCTCAACCGATTTTCATCAAACATGTCTAAGAACACTCGCACATAAGTCACCTTTAATACAAAAAAAACTAAATTGAAATCACTGCATCCGTTCGGGAGTTATGATGCCACAGACAGACACACAGACAGACAGACAGACAGACACGTCAAACTTATAACACCCCTCTTTTTTGCGTCGGGGGTTAAAAAGTGGATGTACATTGTACTGTGGCATTGCGTGCCGTAATGTGCAGATGCACTTCTGCCTGCCCTTTCGAGGATAAAAGGCGCGACGTTGTTGTTGTTATTATATATATGTAAATTACGGGGTGTTTTTTGATGGGTTACCAAAAATATCATCGGCCTTAAAACGTCCACTGCTGAAAAGGCATTTGTTTTCCCTCTACAGAGGATCTGTACAGACAACACTAGAACTGCTTAACATGTGGTCTGTGGATTACAAATAAGTCACTTAAAATACGTTTCTGCTCATTGTGACTTAATTTTAGCCCATTCATAAACTCTCGGTACTCATGACTTTATTAAAAGTAAATATAATATTTTCCAGAATAATGACGCTGCTCCCAGGTGACATTATCCTCACTGGCACTCCAGGAGGAGTGGGGATGCACCGAAAACCCCCACAATTCCTCAAACCAGGCGACACAATCACCAGTGAAATTGGAAAAATTGGAACATTAGTTGTTTCAGTTGAAGAACATAATTAATGATTAACTGCCACACTCAGAGTCATTTAATGCTTACTTAAACTATTACTTAGTAACGATTTTGTATGGAAAACAACTGTTAAGGACTGGGTTAAGTAACCATTAAATGACTCTGAGTGCGCGAGTAAGACTCTAATTACGTTGATATAAGGTCGAGATTAATTAAAATTTGACTTTAGTTCTATTGAATTACTGTCAAAAACTGATCGATCTAGAGTCCAGAGATTTGAAGATCGGCTATTATTAATATCGGCCTTAAGGTAAGCGTCTACTGGCCCGCATCGTAGGCATCGGACACGTCTCACGAATGCCGTACCGAAAAATCCGAGTGAAACTGGGATCGGCAATCTGATTGCTAATATTCGCGTCGGCAATCCGAACGCTGCCGATAGTGTGGACGTAGTCTGAAAAATTAATCCGTTTGATGCGATTCGATCGATGCATACGATACGGGCCTATGGACGCTTGCCTTTAAAGTCATTTCTCTTTTTGAACACTCTGTACTTACGTTTTTTAATGCTTTTGTTTATTTTGTAATGAATTTATTGTAAATGATATATCTTGCTTGTTTTATATACCTGCTTAAATATAAGTATATACTATTGTTACATTTAATATAATCAGTATAGGTACAGCCTTTATTCATAATGTTTGTTAGCATTTTTATTTACGTTTTGTAAATAAATCATGTTTTTAATATTGATGGAATTTTTTGTTTTGATTTTGTAGTTAAAAACTGAGTTTTTACAAAATTGTAACAGATATAACTTAAAATGTACATACAGTTCCATTTGATAGTGTTCCTTTCCTCCGGTTACCTCAGTCATACGGTCGGTTTTCTGTGAGGCCGTGCTATCACTCCGGTCGAGTAGGCCCATTCGTGCCGAAGCATGGCTCTCCCACACCAAAGACTTACAATAAGTACACTGCCAGTATTTTAAAAAGGAGTACCTACTTATACCTATATACTTTTCTTGAAGTTTTAATAATATCATTCTCTATTATTTTTGACTTTTCTGGATCACGTTGACAACTCTTTAGACAGATTTATGACAAGTACCTGCTTAATAAATTGGTCTACAACAAAATTAATGTAAAGCAATAAATTTATAGATAAATAGCCAAAACGAAATTGTTTGAAGTACAATACCAAGTGATTAGTGCTAACATTTTTCCAATTACGAACAAAAGGAGCAATGAAATTCGTTCAATTTATTCCCAGCGATACTCCCCATCAGCTGAGGGTCGGGTACCTGTATGGTGATGCCGTAGTGGACGTTTGTAGCTACGATATCAATATGCCAAAAACTATGCTCGATATACTAAAAGCTGATTTAGTTCATTCTATTATGACGTAAGATTTCATTACCATTTCTATACTCTTCTTCATTTGAAGAATTAGTTATATGAACGTTCTTTGTAGAGTCTTTTTTATGATATTTAAGTATACCTACCGATGATAAGCGCCTGTGAAGATTGTCCCCAATCACCTGTGCAAATGCTAGCTTTTCAAAATTTTTTATATAGCTTTTCTAACTTTTCAGAGTTTCTTCCAGTGAGGGGTTATTTTTAGGTAGGAATTATTTAGATTTGTACGTTGAATCTTTTTTTAAGGAATACGCCGGTAAATAAGCAGACGTGTCACCTGATGGTAAGCAATCGCCTCCACCCATGGACACTCGAAACACCAGAGGCGTTGTAGTGCGTTGCCGGTCTTTTGGGGGGTTAGGAATTTAAGGGTTGTTGGGAAGATTGGGAAGCGGGGTAGTTGGGCCTCCGGTAATCTCACTCACACAACGCAAGCGTTGTTTCACGTCGGTTTTCTGTGAGGCCGTGGTATAACTCCGGTCGAGCCGGCCCATTCATACAGGAGCAAGACTCTCCCACACTTAATCTATTACCTGAAAGAGTTTAAAGTTGAGAAAATATGGAAAAATATTGTATGAGCTCATAACCGCTAGAATATCAGTCTATTATTTACCTTCTATTTGCTGTAGGGCACCAACTCCAAACCCAAAGACTATAGTGCCGTTATCAGAAGTGACATTGAAAGCACCAATCCACGGCATGGACAAGATCCTGTGCATAGCCCTAAACTATGCTGATCACTGCAAGGAACAGAACCTAGCACAACCAACGGTACCGGTAGTCTTCAACAAGTTTGCCAGTACCATCATTGGACCTAATGAGGCTGTGAGGATTAGGACCCAAGTAACTAAGGTAATTGGTATAAAATTAATTGCTGTCCGGTAGTCTCGCTAAAACCCGAAAACGGCAAATGTTGGTCTTAAATTATTTGTGGAAGTCCAACGAAGGTTTAAAAGATTAGAAAAAAATGTTTGAGGCTGCACAAAGTTTACCGGATCAGATATTAATTAAAATTAAATTGTCGTAGTTTCCGAATTATAATACTCCAATTTCATCGTTGAGATAAACTTTTATAGATCTTATAAGTTTTATGTATGTTTTATAGATTTTTAAAGTGCATTTGTATGGGATAGACCAGCAGACGGGGACACCTGATAAAAAATAATACGTGACGTTTCACCAGCTTAGAAGACTTGTGAAACGGTCGTTACCGGCCCCTTTTGGGGGATTTGGAGTTCCAGGATTCGCTTTGCAGATTGCTTCGCTATGTTCTTATGTGATGTTGTTATCTGAGGTTGCCAAAGGCCCTTCGGTAATCTCCCTTAGTTATATGTATAGCGGTATAACACGTTGACCAAATCGGCTTATTCGTGTCGAAGCATGGTTTTCGTAAAATCTACTAATTACGTTACCTATTACAGAAAGTGGATTGGGAAGCAGAGCTAGTTGTGGTCATAGGCAAGACTGCATCAGGTGTGAAAGCTGCAGATGCATTCAATTATGTATTCGGGTACACTATAGCTCAGGATATTAGCGGACGCGATTGGCAGAAGGATGAAAATGGAGGGCAGTTCTTACTAGGGAAAGTTAGTATTCATGTACTATGCTGCTTATAAGATGTCATCATCATCATCATCATCAACGTCAGACCTTTTATCCCTGAAGGGGAGGCAGAGGTGCACATTACAGCAATACGGCTATACAGCGGCACTACGTGCCGTAATGGGCAATACAATATACAATGTACACCCACTTTTGAAGCCACCATAAGATGGCTTATAAGATGCCATTTTTACTATAAAAAAGGATCCATTTACTTACTCTCATCTCAAACATCTCTCTTATACAAATTCTCTGAAGCAATGCACATTTCGGCGTGTTCCTTGGAACCAAACATTACCTACCTACTATTTATTTCAAATGTCTTGCCATTATTGGGACACAGAATCCAAAATATTTTTAAAATAATCGATACTTAATCTAGAATTCATATTAGGCCTATGTTCAGTTGCGAGTTTGCGACTGATATGATGAATAATAATATTTTGCTCTGTGCCCTTAGTATGAGTTTGAATACTTTAACTAAAAAACCGTAAGAAACCCTTAAACTTATATTTCCAGTCTCAAGACACATTCTGTCCAATTGGGCCGTGGATAGTGACAACTGATGAGATCAGTGACCCACACAACTTGGCCATCAAATGTTTTTTGAACACTGAACTGAAACAAGACAGCAACACTGAGAATCTGATCTATAAGATACCTGCACTCATTGAGAGACTTAGCACGTAAATAGTTTTAACTTTTGTACCTTTTTTTTGATGACGGGGGAAACCTTCAAAAGGCGCCTAGCTTTTTGGGGATAAAAGAGACTAGGGAGTGTGGTATTTTTACCTCACTAAAACCACCCCGGTGGCCACCCTCAGCACCTGTAAGGGGCACCGAGTCCTCTTAATAGACCTGCTCCGGAGTGGGGGCTCCAGAGCAGGGGGCCTACCGGTGTTCTCGAATGCGAAGTTTCGTTTAATCTTCGGCCGTAGATTCTATTGATTTACTAATAGAATTGCTTAAAATAACGTTTTATTTTTAATTCCATATCAAAACCTATTTATTTATCTTCATTTCATTCGTTTATTTTTGTTCACGAAAGTTCGCAATAAATAGAATTGTAGTATGCAATCTGCGAAGTTTCGGACGAAATTTCGTTTTTGTTGAATTAGAGTAGGCCCCCAGGTTTATTAAAACCAACGCCTGTTACGGCACATCCCTAGGAAGACGTGTACCTATGTCTCTAGCTTTTGTACCTAATGAGCATATTGAAGAGAAAGGACTTTATAAGAAGAATTTACACACAACGAAAGAGGCAATGTGAGGCTGTTTCTTTAAAAAACTGAAACAAAAAGGGCAAACTTCCTTTCTAGAATAATAACACTGCTTCCTGGTGATCTTATCCTCACTGGTACTCCCGGAGGAGTGGGAGTATACCGTGACCCTCCCGAATTCCTTAAGCCAGGCGATGTAATTACTAGTGAAATAGAAAAAATTGGAACCTTAGTTGTCAACGTCGAGCAATTTTAATTATTTTTTAAAGATGATTTGAGTTCGTATATACAATAATGTTATACAATATATTTTGTAGAGGTTTTCGAATTGCGTTTATTCTTTGTTAGCACTATTATTTGATTTTTGTAAATAAATTGTATTTTTAAATAGTTTTTTTCTTTATCTGCCTCTGCACTCTTTTACCTATACCTAATGAGGGAAAGCGAGGGATCTTCAGTCTCTGATCTCAAATATGTATGGTATATATAGTGCTCTGATTGGCCGACTCAAATGAACAAACCAATTAGAGCGCCTAAGCAGCTCTCGTTTTGATCTCATAAACTTATAACAAATTCGTACAAAGCCGTCTGTAGTGTACACTGCACAAAATATTACATAGGTGGACCAAGAACGATGCCCTGGGGCACTCCAAAATTTATTAATTTTTATTTATTTATTATTATAAGGCACGTCAACAGAATAAACACCAACATTAAAGTAAGACAAGATGAAGACACAAGATCATGTGCTTATGCCAATTATAGACATGCACCACATTCATAGTATTAACACAGTTAGATGTCATAAAATTAAAATTAAATAATAATATAAATACAATGCAATTAACAATATTATGTACTTAAGTCTAATAGGAACTATAAAATTAAAAAATATTTTAAATTAACATAAAAACAGGAACGGGAATATTGAAATAAATATAACATTATAAAATTAAAGACAAGTAACAAAACATAATTAATAATTAAATTGGAACATTATTCATATTTTTTTAATTATTTTGGATCGGAAAAGAGTGGGTCGGTCGTGATAAATGTCCAGATCGTATAATCGCCAAAACTGGTTGTATGTGGATGTTAATCTAACCACAGGGGCACGCGATCCCAAGTTTGTTTTACCTCATAGTTCAGTTTCTCCGATTGTTAAAAATGTATCATTCGATTTGCGTATTGTAATCGTCAAATATTGGGACATCGATTTTCATAAATATTCACATTAACAGCATAGAGTTTGCAGTCCTGATTATCTTTTCTGTATTACGTTGTCAAATGTCATGATAGATATAACTTGTCATATTATCCAATTATGTATTTTCACTGGTCAATTAGCCAAAATGTAACGACAAAACGATATTTATTTACCTATATTTACGATATTTACCTATACTTACGAAATAAAATTACAAAAGTTTAACTTAAGACCTTCCTGCTACAACAGTAACAACTTTACCAAATGAATTAAAATACATTACTTGGTGGGAAAGCTAACATTTTAACAAATACTGAACAAAAGGAGCAATGAAATTCGTTCAATTTGTTAAAAGGGAAAATCCGAATGAGATTAGGGTTGGATATTTGCGTGGGGTTGGAGTGGTTGAAATTTCCTGCAGGGATTGTGCCATGCCGCGTACTATGCTAGAAATATTGAAGCATGATGTAGCTGAAAAAATTATCCAGTAAGTTTTATAAGATACTATATACGTAGTACTTGGTGTAGAAGCTTTGCTAGCTGTTGCAGTAAACGCACAGACGAATCACCTGATGGTAAGCATTATCCGTCGCCCATGGACACCAGAAACAGCAGAGGCGTTACAAGTGCGTTGCCTTTTGGGGGTTAGGAATTTATGGCTTGTTGCTGAAACGGGAATTGGGAAGTTTGGGTTTCTTTCTTATTATTATTTCGCTTTGAGTAATAAGTTTGTATTTATACAACACGGATAGGTAGTCACAACACTGAAGTTTAGAAAAGGAACAAACAAAGTCAGTTTTCAATGTTTAAGTATGTTTTTTTTTCTTAATGAAATATGAATTCACAATGAAAGTAAGTATCCGACTGAAACAAAAACTTCGATTCCGACATTTACCAACGAAGAAAGGGATTAAAATAAAACTTCTAATTCTTCTAGCGTACCACAAAACAATCCAGACGTTATACCCTTGAATAGCGTAGTACTAATAGCGCCTATCACTGGAGTAGACAAGGTGTTAGGCGTCGCCTATAACTACTCAGATCAGTGCGAAGAACTTGGAGCGGAAGAGCCTCGTGTGCCGTGTTTCTTCAGCAAATTTCCCAGTACTATCATTGGACCGAACCAGGCTGTGAGAATCAGACCTGTTTGTGAAGTAAGGCTTTTTATTACTACCTATTGACACCATTTCACTCAAGATGTGTATAACTAGGACTTGTTTTGTGAATACAGAAATGAGCCCACCCATTTGATACCATATATGCTAAGTTCTAAAAAGGGTCAAGACTATAGGCTCCTGCCTAAGGCCAGCTTACCTACATAATCTTGACAATTTGGAACGAGCAAATAGCTTTACTAGAGGACTAACCGACTTTGCCGCATTGGCGCGGACGGGAAGGTACTTTTTAAAGTGCCTTCCCGGTCTAGTTGAAATTAATAATTTTGAGTTTGACTTTGGCAATATATCAAATGGTTATCTCCATTCGTAACTAAAGAAAATCCTTACTAATAAGACACAACATTAATTGCTTCCGAATACCCAAGTTTAACGACCTATACCATCTTCCAACATGTAAGAGATGAGGTCAAAAATTCGTAGTGAATCACGGAGGTCTGCACTGACCTCAGAGCGACGCAAATTGGGGTCAATTATCGAAGTAAATTGACTCGGTAATTCATAGTGCGTAGGTGTGGCTCGCGTGATGAAATAATATCACTCGTGTATAATATGTCTTCCGTTTTGATGATGGTATGGGATTAATTTTTGTGTTTTTGAAGCTACTTGGACAACCATATGACCGTTTCTGTTATTTAGGTACTTCACAGTAGGTAAAACCTTTTTGCTTGTTATGTCTAGACCAGAAGGTTAGCTTACACAACACCCTGAGAGAGTGAGACTTAATAGTTAACTCTCTTTAAGTTTTTTGTATGAAGCAAATACAAAGAGGAGATGTCATAACTGGATTTACCTTTAACATAATGAATGACACCTTACGCGAGACGTTACGAACCACGCCCCTCTTTATTCAGCGGTCACATACTACAAAAACGTTGCCAATTATCCACATGTTAATGTGCCACTTTCTGAGTGCTTATAATCTATCTACACCTTTTTACTTGTAATAATATTGGGCAGGGCAGTTGGTTTGCCACAATGCACAATCACATTATTGTATCTCCTCTTTGTACTTACATCATGAGGGTTAGTATTAGAACCCTGAGACAGTAACTTTAACTCTATAGGCATTTTGTCATAATAAAATTCAATATAAAATGTGTATCTCTCATATCTCAAGTAAGCAAATCTACACAGTCAATAGACCAGGAAGGCACTTTTGAACGTCAAAACAAATATTGAAGTAAGTATTAAAATGTCTATTTGACGGTCAGTTCTCTAGTGAAACTATTTGCTCGTTCCAAAGTCTATAGTCATGAAGAAGAACGAGCAAGAAACTTCATAGCTTACTCTTTTTCTTGCATCCAAGTAATTTTTTACCCCTCTTCCCTTTTAGAAAGCGGGCTGGCAATTAGATCTAGCCGTTGTGATAGGAAAGAAAGCGAGTTCTGTAAAAGCGGATCACGCTCACAAGTACATATTCGGATATACTCTAGCCCAGGATATTACTGAAAGAGATTGGCTGCAAAATCAGAATGGCACACAGTTTTTGCTTGGGAAGGTAAGTTAGTTTACTTGCTTTTATTATAATTAAGAGGAAGAGTCATTAGGTACTAAAATGAACGAAATCAATAAAAGAGTCCCTATCCATTTGTTTGGCTTTTATAGTTTACATGATAACAAACTACAGTTTGACTACCTACCTACGTTTGAAAGGGTGAAGCCATTATTTTATCCTGAAATCAAACCTTATTAATGGTTGATAATAATTTCTACTATCTACATAAACTGAGCTATGAATAAGCTTTATGAATTGAGTTTATACTATCGTATGTGTTAAGTAAGTTAAAATACGGGAGCGAAATACTGTTTATTGCGTTTTATATTTCTTTACAAATTGGTGGACTCAGCCACGTGCCTTAGATAATTTTATTAATCTATCACCATAGATACTACCACAGAACACATACTATTACCCACAGAAACACAAAAGTAAGTATGTAAGTACGAAACAGTTTTTCAAAACATATATTTTGTGTTAACAGTCACAAGACACATTTTGTCCTTTGGGGCCCTACATCATGTCGTCAGATGAGGCTGGAAATGTGGATAACCTGACAATGGTATGCAGTGTGAACGGAGAGGTAAAGCAGAAAAGCAACACTTCTCAAATGATACACAAGATACCGGCTCTTATAGAGAGGATATCTACGTAAGTATGTTTGTTTGCATATTTTGATACATAACGTATACCTATAGTTATTGAGATCACCGAGACCTGTAGACGACCTTGCAGGTTACTGGAGCTTCGGCTCGAAGCAGGAGTAGGAATGGACGAACGCCTGTAAGAGTTTGGCGAGAGGAAGCTCTCGCCTAACTCAAGTCGGCAAAAGTTAACTAAAAAATCACAGTTTACTCCCGTAGAATTTAGTATATCTGGCGATAGTTACTATAAAAATATAGCAGAAGTTATTGGATGATTTCCTCTCCCCATATATTTCTATACTTTATATTCACTGCATTAAGTTACGGTCTATCGATGTCATTTCGTTCGTTTCCCTGTTGTACGATAATATTTTTCTCAATAATTAGAGCAAGGTCTGACAAAGTAAACAATTTTTTTTATTTCTTTACAGTGTCATGACGCTATACCCTGGCGATATCATCATGACCGGTACGCCGGGCGGAATTGGGGGTGCGCGCGATCCCCCAGAGTACCTAAAACCGGGCGACGTAATACGAAGCGAAATAGAAAACATCGGTATATTGACAACAAAAGTGGTTCAGTTTTGATATTGTAATAAAAGTGTTTTGCAAGAATTAGATGTATTTTTATTTAGACAACTCTATAAGTCGCTAAGATACACAAACAAGTTTTCAAATTGTCATGAATGCCGTAGTTCCTAGCATGGATGTGTGTTATGGATGGCTTCCCTACTATCGATACATCGCATACTCGAGCTGCGTATTTTACTCGCACAGCTACATAGCACATCTCTGGTGAAAAAGCACCCTAAATGTTTTATAATAAAGTTTAAAGATAAATAAAGAATGCACTCCCGATTTCATTACATTTCATACCACGATGGAGCTTAATTTAAGCAATTAACGTTTGTCGTAAAACTAATTAAGTGTTCCTTGTATACAAGTGCCTTTGGTTATTCGAAACATGCGAGTGTTTGACTTCAAATATTTTAAAATAAGTAACTAAGTAAATGTAGGTTAAGTTACTAGTAATGATACTAATGATTAACCTAGGACTATTAATAAGAAGATCACTATAGGTAAAAAATATCTGTAGATGATGCTGTACCTAAGGACCTATTTTAGTTTCCAAATGTAATGTATTATAACAACTTAACAACTACTACTGAGCTTTGCGCACCACAATCATAGATGGCGTTGATAATATTTAATTGATCGAAGAAAAAGACTACAAGTACAAGTTTGACCCAAAAGCAAACTTATGTAATCCGGAGATTTGCGACTACAACTACCAATTTTAAATTGGACAGGTTGACCTGCAAGCAGATCAGAACGCTGATTGGTGAATGGGCCCCGCAATTGAGCCAATCGCCGTCTTCCGTTCGCTCACAGGAAGGACCATTTGCGCTCGCGTCGTTCCTTTTCATAGACTATTAAATTTAATGTCAGCCAAGGGGAGTTTTATTGAGTTAAGTGGCCTATACGGGTTGTTATGCCAGTACAAGCTGAGCCGCCGTTATCTGACGATTATTACCGAACAATAGATCAAGCTTAAGTGGTATTTTATGTTTTGACGCCCGCTGATTCTAAGCGCGTCTATTCGCGACGGATATTCATCGTTATGGATATTATTTCGAGCAATTTTATTGTTGAGCTCTATTTTGTATTTATTGGTTCTAGTGCATGCAATTTGTTGATCGTTATGCAATTTGGTTTTATTTGTGCAGTGATACGTCTGTAAGTGAAAAATGGGTGTCTGTTGTACGGGTGCCTTGTATTCTGTTCCTTGTGCGTCATTCAGCATCTTCTTGCAATTTGCAATTGTATTCTTGTCTGTCTATATTGATACCATGGGATCGTCCCGTATTATGTTGTTAACGCTTCGTTGAATTGGTTCTAACGTTTGCAATTGACGATTATTCAATTATTCAATCTGGTTTCATTGGTGCAGTGATTGATACTTAGGTCTCTTGTAAGTGGAAGATGGATCTGTAACGTATTCTCTGGTTCACACGGATTGAAGCGTTATTTCTAGTGTTGCAAATTGTACTTCGTCAACCAATTGGTGTCAGGATGGAGATTTTAATGGAATAACTGCTTCAGTCACGTTGCTGTAGGATATTTATCTAATTTATTGGACACTGGTGCAGTGATTGGTGTTAACCAATCCTTCCTCGTCTTACAATTTGATAATAGTTCTTTAAACTGCATACATCTGGATCAATCTTTGCAATGGCAAGTTTCCACGGTCATCAAAAGGAATCAACTGCATTGTATTCTATTCTCAGCACCCTTGAGCCTGATGACTTGATGATCTACTTCCAACTGGCGAATCTTGTATTCAATCCTTTCCCCTCTATTTTTGTCTTCTCTAGGAAGTCTCACATTAAATGTAGCTCTTGATGGATTGCACTTTGCCTACAGTTATTCAATTTATCAGTATTCTTACTCTATCAGGCGAGGCCACCCTGTAAGTAAAAGATTGAACAGTTCCTATCACGTGTATCTTACAGTTGACATTGGGTATGCAATTCATTGACAATTATTCAATTTCGGTTAGTTAAAGTTTTTCTATGGATACAATGAGATATTTATTATATTCTATCATTTAATTCGAATCACAATGACAAGTGCAATTTTCTTATTGAACACTTGGATTTGCACTTATGCAATTCTGCTGTAATTTTTCAATTTGGGTCTTTTGAAATGCTACAGTGATTCCTTTAAGTTCACATGTATTGTTATTTAATTTGTATCTTAATCTATCAAGCGAGGCCACCTTGTGAGTAAAAGATTGAACAGTTCCTATCACGTGTAACTTACAAGTGCAATTTCCTTTTTAAAGGACATTGGGTATGCAATTCATTGACAATTATTCAATTTAGGTTAGTTAAAGTTTTTGATATGGATACAATGAGATACATATTTTATCCTATCATACGATTCAAATCACAATGACAAGTGCAATTTTGTTATTGAACACTTGGATTTGCACTTATGCAATTCTGCTGTAATTTTTCAATTTGGGTCTTTTGAAATGCTACAGTGATTCCTTTAAGTTCCTATGTATTGTTATTTAATTTGTATCTTAATCTATCAAGCGAGGTCACCTTTTGAGCAAAAGATTGAACAGTTCCCATCACGTGTATGTAACTTACAATTGACAAGTGCAATTTCCTTTTTAAAGGACATTCGGTATGCAATTCATTGACAGTTATTCAATTTGGGTTTGTTAGAACTTCAATTGCGATACAATGAAATAAGTATATTTTTATCCTATCAACGTTTCCTATCACATGCACGTTACTGTTGATAAGTGCAATTTCCTTGTTAGGAACATGAGGTACGGGCTTGCAAATTGACGAGGACGCAGTTATTCAATTTTGGTTTATACTAGTGCTTTGATATGGGTATAAGTGTACAGCGTTTGTATCCTATTTTGCAATTTATATCATAATGACAAGTAATACTTTATTGAAAACATCGAATGCACAATGGTGCAATTCATAGATGGCTATTCATTGGTATCTTTTTTAATTCAACACATTCCTTTTTTAAATTATCTCTTGTGTCATGGGTGCGTTTACAACCAAATAAATAGAGACACATCAGACCCAGATCCGAAACAACTATTTGTGGTTCACAAAGAGTTTTACCAACTAAACTGAATGTTCACATATGTAAAAAATGTTTATCGAATCGTAAACAGCAAGGATATACTATTCGTCGGATTTCCAGTAGATTTCCAGTAGACATTCAGTAGACCTTTGATGAAGTGCTCAAATTGACGGTGCGTTTCCACCAGAGATGTGCTATTTTACGTTGCTGTGGATGCCTTTGACTTCCACCAATCTTATTCAATGGCACACAAAGCACTCGTGTAGACGGAGTCAGCTAAGCTCTGTTGTTTATACGGAAAGATGCGTGCTATGAATGTGTGGTATAGATAGCTTCCGCACTATCGATAAATTTCACATTCAAGGTCCGTATATTCCTCGCACAGTACATGGCTTAATATCAGTAGAAACGGTTACATAGTTTCACAGTTTAGCTATTGCAACTTCGTAACATTGCTACATAGCATATCTCTGGTGGAATCACCCTAAAACATAATTTATGTATTGCGTAGTTTCTACCCTATACTCGAGACATGCCTATCTCAGAAGATATACTCTGTCGACAAAGTTAATTAAATGTCTATTCTTTTTATTTTTATTGAAAAATTGCTGGATACGTCCTAATATCCGTCCTAAGATCTGTCTTTGATATGCGAGCGTTACGACCGTCACCTTCACAGATGATTCGGTAATTATTGCAACTGGTTTCATTCCATAAAAAGCGCTGGATACGCTGGCTGGTTTAACCTCTAGTATGTCGTTATATGAGATACAATAGAAAACGCGTAGTAGCGGCGAACTACGGGTTAAATAAAGTGCATAAATGGACACACAAGTAAAGAATAAGGAAAACAGAGTAAACACTGTTAACCTCAGTGCAATTTTTGCCATCCGTCACTGAAACTTTTTTTACTGCACTTCGATGAAGCTGTGCATCAATGACTCACCCTGCGACTATCGTCTTACCTAGAGGACTCATGATAAAGCCAAGAGAGATAAAATATCTATGCAACAATATAACTTATATTGGATGAAACTGGAAAACCAGCTTTTGCCAGAAACTTGTAAATTATCGCTGGAACATCAGCTCTTGCTATGTGAAGTGATACCTAACAATATGAATGTACGGGATGTATCGCATTGAATTGCAATCGACGGCAATAGAACAAGATAATAAGATCAACCACTAATTTACCCTGGATTATAGGTACGAGTATGTCACCAACAAACTATACTACTAACTATAAGATCACGCAACTTCTTTCTGTGAACTTTGTGAGCGACAAGATTCGGTGGTATATAATAATACTAGCGACCCGCCCCAGCTTCGCATGGGTGCAATGGTGATATATTATACCTGTATTATACATAAAAACCTTCCTCATGAGTTACTCTATCTATTAAAAAAAACCGCATCAAAATCCGTTGCGTAGTTTTAAAGATTTAAGCGTTCATAGGGACATACAACGTGACAGAAAAAGCGACTTTGTTTTTTACTATGTAGTGATATTGTCATTTCTACATAATTATATATTGTAGAAATGGCAATATATTATGATATACCACCAAAACTGATGACTGTTGATAAGGCGAAAGAGGTATGTAAGAGTCATAGCAAATAGCAATTGGCAGTCCATTGTCTCTGCCTACCCCGATGGGAGACAGGCGTGAAGTTATGTATGTATGCCACCAAAACCAGCTAACCCGGAAATATATATACTGATATTTTTTGTAAATATCACAGAAGAGCGTCGTTTTTAGGGTTCCGTAGCCAAATGGCAAAAAACGGAACCCTTATAGATTCGTCATGTCTATCTGTCTGTCTATCTGTCCGTCCGTATGTCACAGCCATTGTTGGGCCTAAATAGTTGAAACTTTGTAAGTTGATGTATTCTAGTTACCGCTATTCCAAATTCGAATAAAAAATAATAAATTTAAAGATTAAAGGGGTGCTTGTCTGCACTCCACTCCATTCATGGAAATTATTTATTTATTTATTTTCAGCTAACCTATCCGTGGTGCTTGTCTGTGGATAAGAATTAAAAAAAAAAACATTAAGGTTTCTAGAACAATTTTTCGTCAAAATCAATCGTTTGAAAGTTAGACGCTTCCAAAGTGGAAAAATTAGTCCCCCCCCCTCTAACTTTTAAAATAAGAGAGTGAGAAAGCTAAAAAAAATATATGTTGTAGATTTCAATGGAAACTTTCAACGAAAATTGGTTTGAACCAGATATCATTATTAGTTTTTAAGAAAAATATGTAATACCTATATCAAAAACCGCAAATATAACTTTGTCCTTCATACAAAAACTATGTAAAACCAAGTTATTTTATAACTTTTATATTATGTCATCTATTTGCGGACTCGCACTTAGCCGGTTTTTGATTTTATACCTATTGTGGGTTCTCAAATAATATACCTAATATATCTATCACAAGTAGGTTAGACGTACAGAATTTTGGTGACTGTCCGAAAAAAAATCTGACTTTAGTCATATTTAGGTGTTCTTTACACAAATTTTACGGCGCTGCGAAGGACTTAAGGGGTTATCGGGCCTCGAAGAGTAGTAGTAGGAACGGGGTGGTTTTAGTCAGTAAGAGTCTGACATTATCAGTTGCGGACTACCTAGCGGGTTTACCGGGGCTCCGGCTCGAAAAGCAGGAGTAGGAATGGGGTGGTTTTTAGTCAGTAAGAGTCTGACACTCCCTCCCGTCTCGCCCAAGGCGGGAGAAGTCATTGGATGATTTTCCCCCCTCAAAAAAAAGAGTCTGACATTCTCTCTCGGCTCGCCCAATGCGGGAAATGTCAAATGCAGATTACAATAGTAAAATGACAAATGCAGTTGCCTTTATAGGATCAATTTTATTGGACAATAATTTGTCAATAGAATTATTGAATTAGATACAATTTGTTCGTGATTCGATGAGAATAAAATCAAAATATCTGTATTCTAATTTACTTTATGTATTCATAACACTACAATATAAATCATTTTCCGTCGTGTTATTGTTGGTAAGTGCAATTTTTGTGTAATTCATCGACAGTTATTCAATTCAGGTCTGGTAGCGGTTTATTTTTATTTTTTGCAAATTGCAATGGTACAGGTACAAATTGCAGATTCTATTTCTAATCAGTCGCATCACAATTGACGAGCATGTCTAATTGATTTAAAAGGTTACGATTACTAATAAAAATGTTTCCTAAAGTGTGATTTCGGCATCAACGAATAATTTAAAAATTGTCATGTAAAAGTGTTACTTTGTGATCTTTTCTACCTGAAATGTGCTGTGCCACGTTGCTCTAGATGCGTTTGGCTTCCACCAATAATATTCATTGGTACACGTAGCATAGCACTTGTGAGAACGGACACAGCTAAGCTGTTTTAATATGGAAAGATGCGTGCTATGGATGGCTTCCCTTCTATCGATACATCGCATACTCGAGCTGCGCAACTTCCTCGCACAGCTTAGTATCCACTGATACTTTATATCTGATTATATCCACTGAAACGGTCACATAGTTTCACAGCTTTTTTTATGAATATAAACGAGCAGACATATCACCTGATGGTAAGCAATCGCCGCCGCCCATGGACACTCGAAACACCAGAGGTGCGTTGCCAGCTTTTTGGGGGTTAGGAATTTAAGGGTTGTTTTTCGGGAATTGGGAAAATTGGGAAGGGGGGAATTGGGCCTCCGGCCAGCTATGTTACACAGATATAATGGCTACGCTAAATTCGCTAGTAGCACAGATGCATAGTGCATCTCTGGTAAAAAGGACCCTTACCATTTGATTTGATGTTGAAGTACAGACATTAGAAAATCAAAGAAAAAGATCTTGCTAGACTATTCTGTCAGTATCAATTCAAACTTTCGAAGTGAGTTCGATTGCATTCTTGCCCTCTCATTGGTCGAGATTATACTCACAACCAATGACTTGGTGGACCGCGATCAAGTTCACTTCAATCTTGTGAATTGAAAGTTACAAAAGAGCCTAGAATGGTTCAACTCTTTCGCTCCTTGAGAGATTCAAAGCTAAAATTCTCGTGCACTCTACTATTTAATTTTCATT
Source organism: Spodoptera frugiperda (assembly GCF_023101765.2). Taxonomy (NCBI): domain Eukaryota; kingdom Metazoa; phylum Arthropoda; class Insecta; order Lepidoptera; family Noctuidae; genus Spodoptera; species Spodoptera frugiperda. The sequence continues at coordinate 4,502,825 of NC_064224.1, forward strand.
TCACCTAGATTCTTTATTAGTACGCTTTTATTTTGTCGAAAAAATTTTAAATAGCTATCAATTAAAATCTAAGAATCTGAATTACAAGCGCTTTAAATTTTTGTTTTATCATTGTTGCATACAGCAATTAGGTTCACAAGATGGGTGTCAAATGAGTGAAGTCTGTATTTTATGGTATAGGAGGCAAACGAGCAAACGAGCCACCTGATGGTAAGCAATCAGCGCCGCCCATGGACACCCGCAACAATAGAGGAGCCACAGGTGCGTTGCCGGCCTTTTTAAAAAGGAATATGCTTTAGTAAGGAGTATTTGACTGATCCCTGGTGATAATTAGGAGAAAACTAGAATACACAAGCGAAGCCCGAAGAGAGGTTTATAGCAATTGAACTAATAGTTTCGATCATACCCGATGATGACCGGCGCTTGCACAACACGTAGCTTGCGCGTCGCGCCTGACCCGCTGTCGCCGACCCGTGCAGCACTCGGCGATGTCGGGGGTCGATTACCGACATCATCAAATTTGGCAATAATGTGCAGATTAAATAAGCATACAATCTAATGAACCTTCAAGCACGTCTAGTGATGGAATTAGAAGGTGACTGATGGAATCTTGGACTACCTAGTAGTAAGCATATTGAGAACTTGAGAACATCCACCAGCAATACAAATATGACCGCCTCAATGTGACTACGACCACTCTGCCTAGGGCGAAATGACACCCACCAGGCATGATCACCATACGTAGTTGAAGGATCATCCCTTTACTTAACTGAACATCACACCCTGTTCTTTCAAATTCTACCAATAATAATTGATACCGATTGATTTACTATACAAATAATTTAAAAAACTAAAAAACCCGACTGCGTTTCTTTATAATATTTAAATGAAAAATCCCTAAAACAAGAAAGTCATCGTAAAATTGAAGCAGTCGGGACCCATTCTAAATATGAAAACTTAGTGAGGGCACATACTTACGGCTGGCTTTTTAGAATGGGTCCCGACTGCTTCAATTTTACGATGACTTTCTTGTTTTAGGGATTTTTCATTTAAATATTATAAAGAAACGCAGTCGGGTTTTTTAGTTTTTTAAATTACCTTTTTTATTTTATGGTATTTTAGTTTTATTATTTTTATATTTTGATATATCTAGTGTCACTCTCACAGTAAATACGAATCAAACGACCCCTATCAAGCAGAAATCCATCAAGTCGTTCAGGCTAGAGAGTGAGAAATATTCGAATTTGGCGCCAAAAATCCGCCATTTTGTTTTTTTATTATTTTGATATATCCAGTGTCACTCTCACAGTAAATACGAATCCAACGACACCTCTCAAGTCAAAATCCATCAAGCCGTTTAGGGTAGAGAGTGAGAAATATTCGAATTTGGCGCCAAAAATCCGCCATTTTGATTTTTAAATATTTTGATATATCCAGTGTCACTCTCACAGTAAATACGAATCCAACGACACCTCTCAAGCCAAAATCCATCAAGCCGTTTAGGCTGCAGGGCGTGCCAAACAATTATACATACATTCATACATACATACATACATACATACATACATACATACATACATACATACATACATATATACATACATACTCTCGAAAAACATAACCCTCCTTCTGGCGCAGTCGGGTAAAAAAAAGAGGGAACAATTCACAATAGACTAGTGAACTATGTGATTTCCTTATTACGATCAATTTATCGATTAACTCAATTTGAACTTGTTATCGGTTGATGTTTATACAATGAGCTAGGTACCTATATAACTACTGGAATATTTCTTTTTTTTATGAAACGCGCCGGTAAACGAGCAGATTGCAGAGCAGAGCAGCAGAAGTATCACCTGATGGTAAGCAATCGCCGCCGCTCATGGACACTTGAAATACCAGAGGTGATATAAGTGCGTTGCCGGCTTTTCGGGGGTTAGGAATTTAAGGGTTGTTGTTCGGGAATCGGGGATTGGGAAGGGGGGAATTGGGCCTCCGGTAACCTCACTCACACAACGAAACACAATTCTTGGAATTAATAGATCTATAGAAATAGAAGTATATCTCATTGTTGGCTGCACTTTCTTTGATAGTGATTTGGACATAATATTATATTTCTATTTATTATTCTTATGTTTGATAAATTTTTATTGCAAACGGAGGACACGATGCTCCGTGGTAGGATAGCGGTAGATCTCTCCAAAGGGAATTCTTTTGCGCCAAGTCGTATTCTATGTTTCACAAATGTGGTCCCAATATCAAGCCCTGTGGAACACCACAAGGTTTACACTAAATGTACACCATTACATAATTGTAACTAATACTGGTATTTTCAACCCGATGCAACTTTTTTTGTGACAGATAATAAAATGATAAGATGGCTAAGGGCCTCAGACGATTGCTATGCAGTATACCTAAGTCTCAGAGTGCTACAGTAGAGACGGGGTTCATACTTTGTCACTTTTTCCACCCGAGATATTGAACCTGAATGGAACCCTTTGCTCGGTGGGTTGGAGAATTGCAGATATTTGATCCATTAAAATTGTAATAATTTCAGGTTAACACATTAGACACCATGTCGGACAACGCTGTCTGACGCTAGTGGAGAAATAGCATTTAACAGTTTTTTGTTGGCAGTGAAAGGCTTAAGTAATGCCAGGTGCTAATTATTGTAACTAATTCTGGTATCTTTAAATCGATTAACTTTATCTTCTTCATCATCAACAGCCTATAAGTGGCCACTGCTGACCAAAGGCTTCTTCTCACACGATAAAGGTTTGTTGAGTTGATCACCACGCCACGCTTATTCAATGCTGGTTGGCAATTGCAAACTTAAAATTAGCAATTATAAATCCAGGTTTCCTCACAATGTTTTCCTTCTCCGTTTTTCAATGATACAGACTGGTGTATGGTGTATGAATAATCTTAGACAGTACATAATATAACTCGGTAAAAGTCACATTGGTACTTGCCATTGGTAGGTTTCGAAATCGTGCCTTCATGCATGTGAAAAATTAAAGCTCCGGGCTACCACGACAACTTTTTCCTGTCTGACATATAATTAATGATACAAATATGATTTACCTACTTTCTGCACGGTTAGTGGTGTTTGGGCCCTGGGCAACAGCGCAACATATGGCGAGTTAGATTCCCGCACGGAGTAACTCTTTGTGTGATCTACAAATTATTGTTTTGGGTCTGGATGTCATGTGTATGTGAAATTATATGTTTGTAAACGCACCCACGATACAAGAGAAAATCCTAGTAAGGTGCAACGTTTACAAAATGGTAATGATAGGGCTCTTCGATTAATATGGATATCAGACCACCCTTACTCTTCCATTGGATGCTGACAAAGTTCAAATAAGAGTATCATCGTCGTCGTCATATCATCACGTCTTTTATCCCCGAAAAAGTCAGGCAGAGGTGCACCTTACGGCACGTAATGCCACTGTAGGTAGAATGTACACCCAGTGTTTCACTATTGGCGTTATAATTCCCATGTAATTGGGAGTGAGTCTATTGGAAACAATTCCAGACTCCGTGCTACTACTACAAGAAAATTTGGAATTACTCTCTGATAAACTTGGAACCTTTTAATCTGCGATATTTCGCCTCACCAGATTAACTTGCAGATAATAAGAAACTCTCTTAAGTCTTTAGTCCAGGTCCAGATCCTTTACTCTTGAAACCAATCTCAATGTCAGTGCAATGTCTATCCAATATAACATCACACAAATATTAAATGTGGATATTTGTTTGTTATATTTGTCTGTCAATCAAAACTAGTGAACAGATTTGGATGTTTGGTCAGGCCACCGCCATGCGGCTTTGGTTTCTCTACAGACAAAAAAATACAGACAGGGTATGAGATGACTTAGGTGATAGGATACTTTTTATCCCACGGAATGCGGGCGAAGCCCTTGATAGAAGCTAGTAATCTCAAAAAATATTCAATGTCAAAACTATACAATACAACCCCAACTGTAGCTGATAAAATAGCATTCAGAGTACGGAATACAAAGCCAAATCTCAATACCATATAGTTCATTAAATCAAACGTTATTCAATTTCAAGTCATTTATAAAATTACAGTAATAACACGATATAACTTAAAATTATATGACTTGAAATTATAAGTATGACTTAAAATTATATGACTTGAAATTATAAGTATGACTTATAATTGAATAGCATTTCAATATATGTACAGGGATTACTGAAATAAGGGTTGTCTAATCTCTGACTAACTTAAACTACATAAACAACCGCTAATGAGGTTCAGGGTGCTTTTCCACCAGAAATATGCTATGTAACAACTATACTACGAAGATGTAGAATAGCTAAGTTTTGAAACTATTTGACTGTTTCCACTGATATGAAGTAGCTGTGCACATCTTCCTCGCACAGCTACTTCATTCACAGCTCGAGTTAACGATGCATCGATATTAGGAAAGCCGTCTATAGTACCTACACATCCATAACACGCATCCATAGCATGCATCATTCCATGTATAATATATAACTGCTAATATACCCCATAAAATAAAGAAGCCCCCATACCTATCCACGAAACAAAATTATCTATAGGATACCAACACACTATAATACACTAATCGATGCCTATAGGATGCCTGTTATCAATTTCCTGGAATTTCGATTGGATCGAGAATATGTAGGTATATCTCAAAATTGCAAAAAAAAATGTCGTTTACCCTATTTTGGCCGGACAGCATCGAAAAAGATAATTCTATTTGAATTCAGAATGTAAAACAAATTAATTTAAATATATATATTTTTTTATGAAACACGCGAGCAGACGTATCACCTGATGGTAAGCAATCGCCGCCGCCCATAGACAGACACTTGAAACACCAGAGGCGTTACTAGTGCGTTGCCGGCTTTTTGGGGGTTAGGAATTTAAGGGTTGCTGTTCGGGAATCGGGGATTGGGAAGGGGAGAATTGGGCCTCCGGTAACCTCACTCACACAACGAAACACAAAGCCGAGTCCAGACGAGTGTAACGTGTAATGTAAGATTAAGCCGGGTCCAGACGAGGGTAACATGTAATGTAAGATTACGTGTAATTTAGCATCAACAGTGTGGACGGCACACGAACTCAAAGCGAATTGTGAACGCGAAAATATTTCAAAAGCTGTTTCCACTCAGTTGCTACGAACATTGCTACGAATAGGAAGGTCGTGATAGCTGGTGCGGCTTTTATTTTCATGTATTTACTAACTGAAGACCGCAAAAGTCTGAAGCGTCGATGGTGGAAAACTAATTTGTATAAAAGAAGATCTTCTTTACTTGTGGATCTCAACAATTTTTGGATCCCAAATAACAGGTTTTTCGTGATACAAACTAATAAGTTCAAGCGTGTTCGTCACTCCACATCATGAACGTACATACGACACAACCGTCACGAACGCCGTCCAAACGAGCACTGCGAGTGTCTTTGTGTTCACGCGAAAAACCGACAGCCGATGGATCAACCCCGAGCGCCGCGCGAGCGTTACATGTAATGCTCGTACTGCCGTCCACACGTAGAATTCGTGTTACATTACACGGTGGATTACATTACACGTTACACTCGTCTGGACCCGGCTTAACGCAAGCGTTGTTTCACGTCGGTTTTCTGTGAGGCCGTGGTATCACTTCGGTCAAGCCGGCCCATTCGTGCCGAAGCATGGCTTTTCCACACTTAAATAATTTGTATTTAAAGTGACTGTACTAAACGTAGTGCCTTACGAATACTGAAACACCTAACATTTATTTTTGTTTGAATAGCTAAATCTAACTGTTCCAACACTGTAATTGGTTCCCAATTGATGTCTCGCAGACCACCAATGATTTGCAGACGACAAAACTATGGTCCGCAAAATGCAAGAAAAAACACAAGACAACAACTCTTCCACAGTTAAAACCAGCTTTAACTAAATAATTAAACTAAATTATGTCAAAGAAGACAACTGAGAATAGCTTATTCTTATATCCAAAAGTTATTATTTTACAAGAACGAACCCCCGACGCTGGAGAAAATCTTAATGTGGAAACATAATTATTTATGAAATATAAAGTAATAGTGGTTGCTACCCTGACTAGAACGAAACAAAAGTGGTCCTTGACCAAGAAAAGCCTTTCCAATTATTGATTGGGAAAAAGTCACCTACTTTTTCAAGTATTTATTGCATTCATAATGTATATAGGTATTATAATATACCTACAGTATTAAGTCAGAATTATGGACCCTGTCGGGTATAGCAAATTCTTCTCCATTTGAAGCTATACTTTGGAACGAGCACCTAGCTTCATTGACGGACAGACTGACAGACTATTATTTCTTTATTTGTTGACATTTCAAAAGTAGCTATTTATGGTTTAATTGGAATAAATGATTTGACTATGACTTTGACTTTATAGTGTTGAATGAAAAATTCTACGCAATACTTTGATTACAAATTAAGTTTCATAAATTAGTTAGTTCAAATACAAAATTCAAATTAAACCTACTCTGTAATTATTCTCTTTGCATTATTAACTTTATAACAAAACAAAAAATGTTGAAATCTAATTAAAGTTTAACAGATAAAAGTAAGTTAACATGCTGGTCAAAATATACAACAATATACATACACAAAATGAACAAACAAAAAAATTTAATCTAAAATCTTCATCTTCTTGTTTCTTCTCATACTATTAAATCATCTTCTCTGTTCTTCTAGATGTTGTAACACTAAATACTCATTGATAAGCACTGAAGCAGCAGGAGAAATTAGTAACACTCCTGCGGCACTAGTACTTAGGAACAAGACTTAGTTTTTTCTTTCTTCTCGAAGGCAGCCTTCTTCTATCTTCTTTCTTCAGAAACAAAGATTTAGTGACTTTTAGCAATTTAATTTTACATACAAATATATTATATTTTTTAACTAACTTTGAGACTCGTGGTTATTTAGGATAGTGTTGTAAAAGTCACTAAATCTCATAGATAGGTATTTACAAATAAGAATATAACATATACAACAATTGTGAGCAATAAAAGGACGTAGAACAAGACCAAAAAATATTGGTCCTTACCGCCACACTCAGAGTCATTTAATGGTTACTTAACCCTGTCCTTAGCAACCGTTTTTGGAACAAAATCGTTACGGAATCGTGAAGGAATAGTTTGAGTAATCATTAAATGACTCGGAATACGGCAGTTAGAGACGCAACACACATCACAACAAATAAAAAAAATGAATTAAAATACAAATATTTTTTCTTCCTAAATAAAGCTAAAAGAATAAATTCATTTTAAAAATGTATTTGTACAACATTTTATAAAAAGGGCGTTACAACCTGTTGGTTCGAAACGCTTCGAAATTTGAACTGTAATAATGACAATTAAGACTGTTAAACACCATGGTAGGTTAAATACCTACATGCCAGTTGTTCATGATTCATTCACTGGCCGCAATGCATGTATTGTAGGCATAGATACATGGGCACAGACAGCTATTTGAATTGAGAATTTGTAACTTAACACTCCATAAATAGGATATCTACTAATTAGGTTTTATGTTGGTATTAGATTTCTACATCAATGAATTTATATGTGGCTATATTACTTGTATGGTAGTAGCTAGGTAGGTAACTACCACTATCTTATTTCGCTTGTGCCATTTCAGAAAGATCCGAAAGGACCAAAAGAGTTGTAGAAAGGACCATTTTTCGTAGTAGAAAAGAATTTTATGAATAAAAAGTTAACATTTAGCTGAGAATGTTTTTATCCCGTCTGTATCAAATGTGCCCCTTGGTCTTCGTTGAAATCACTTGTAGGAAGAGTAGGTGTGATGATGGTGAAAAGTAGGTATATTCTACTCTATCGTCACCACATATCAATGAAATAGAAACTACACATCTCATTAATCTAATATCCCATAAACGCGCAAATTACTATTGGACATTAGACAGCATAAAACACTTTAATCTTCATTGCTCGAGTGAAAAAAGGACCAACCATCGCCCTAATTTGAAAAATTCAAGTAATTTTATCGTGAGCGCTGCGAGCGCGACGCGTCAAACATCTGTACTAAATAATTGTGAATCCAGACGGAGTTAATTGGTGCTCGTGTCCGAGTCAGCCATGCTCGTGCATATTTTTTGACAGAATCATACGATATTATGAACGATACATTTTATAAATGGACCTTAACTGACATGTTGTCTTTTTAGTAGACAGAACGGATCTATAAAATGTTTTACCTAATGATATGTAACTTTTAAATGAAAAGTAGTAAAGCTGAAATAAAATTATTACTCTACTAAACAAAAGAGTAAGTTTGAAATTTTACTAGTACCAATAACTCTTCCATTAAATAAAATGAACACATTTTATCTTACCAAACTGCACTAAAGCTTTCGCACTACATCATTCACATATAGCGTTGCTTAACAGACCCAACATCTACAAAGATCCAAAGCAAAATCAACTTAAAAACGAATGCACAAGTTACAATTTTACAAAACGAGAAAAACTACGAGCCACATGCAACATAGCTTCAGTACTCATACAGAGAGCAGATCTTCAATTTTATTGCTCAATTGGTCGCATCCGTGCTACAAAGACTGATGAATCTATTAGAACTGGCCACACGTTAACCCACCCACTCTATGTTAACATTTAACTGCCGTTAATTCTGATAATCCAATCAATTGTTCGGTGAGAGATTTAAACGGTGACGCCTACCCTTGTGTGGATTGGTTTGTCAGTCTGAGATTTTTGAAATAAGAATATTGATTTAGTTGTCTGTTTCAATGTATGGTAGTTCCCAATTTTTTATTATAAATACTAGTGTGTCAATATCACTAATTTTAATAAATGTTCTCATGTATTTTTCAATGATAGATACGGTCCACTAGATTATTGTAAGTATAAAAAATTTCATAACATTTTTAATAGCTGTCAAGTAGTTCAAATATGGCGCAAAAAAAACGTTACTTTTAAAATGACAACTGTCAAATAAATGTTACAATTATCAATTCCTAAAACCAATCAATGAAATAGAGGAAAATCCGTTCAAACATTTACCTAACAACTTTGAAATTTGTATGATAAAATTGGAATTTAGAAAAAGTATATTATTAGTATATATGTATAATAATATTCCAAACTTCCTCTAATTTTCCTTATATTTAGAACTATAGTTCATATTCGCAGGGGTTTATCAGTACAAAGGGTTATCTAGGCATCGTCTGTCTTGTTTAAACTAGGTTTAGTTGTTTGTACTATTACAATA